>NC_080177.1:76824095-76839095 GCF_950295315.1 Erinaceus europaeus
TGAACTCTCAAAAATGAGGTCCTGAGTTCAATCCCTGGCATTACATGTCAGAGTGTTGCTCTGGTTCTCTATTATATAAACAAACAAATAAATAAATATGAGAAGGAGGAGGAGATGGGGGATGGTGGACTGATGTTCGATGATAAGGCTCTGAAAACACAGGTTCAAATCCCTGCACCACCATAAGCCAGAGCTGAGCAGTACTCCTCTCTCTCTCTTTTAATTTAAGTCACTTTTAAATTTTTTGTTTATTATTATTGGATAGAGATAGAGACAGATTGAGAGGGTAGGAGGAGAGAGAGAGAGAGAGAGAGGGAGGGAGACAGAAAAACACCTGCAGCCCTGCTTCACCACTTATGAAGCTTTTCCCCTGCAGGTGGGGATCAGAGGCTTGAACCCAGGTCCCTGCACACTGTAGTGTGTGTGTTTAACCAGGTGAGCCACTGCCTGGCCCCAGCAATGCTCCCCCCTCACTAATATAAATAAAAAAATATTTTCAATGCAGCCATTGTTTTCTAACACTAAAACACAAGGTACAGGAGTAGGTGTGTGTGGAGGACAGTGGTGGTCTGGGCAGTGGAATTAAATGTGTTTCTTATCTTTTTCCTCCAGCTGGTTCCAGGCTCTTCTCCTCTAACAGTATTAAAAGCCTGCCAGGTACTTTGAATGTCTGTTTCCATCAACTTTCCTTGCCTCTCTAATCTGCAAATACTCTGGGCTACTTCCTCTGAGTGGCGTGTGCTGCTGAGTTACTGGGTTCTCCCAGCCTTACCTGTTTGGCAACCTGGTAACTAAACAGAGACCAAAGCCCTTGTGGGAAGCAGGCTGGAAATTGCCAATGGACTCCTGAAAAGCCAGCCACTCCAACAAAACGGAGGAGACTGAAGACATGGGTTTCCTCTGCTGTTTGTGCTTGGATTATCAAGAGGTCCTTGAGGAGGGGGACAAGGGTGCCCAGTGAGGTGGTCTTCCCTACAGGTGAAGTCACATCCAGACTTGGTGAAATTCCACTGCTCATCCTGAAGACAGTGTCTCAACCAGCTGGCATATTTTGCTAGAGAGACCAGAGCACTGCTGGTCCAGTTCATGGAGGTGCTGGGGATTGAACCTGGGACTTGCTATGTGCATAACCATTATGCTGTCTCCCTAGCCCTCTTGAGAAGCTTTGGTGTTGGCACCAGCACATAATTCAATGGTCCTGTAGATAAGGGTGTGTGGGGGGATGGGGGGGGGTATGGCTTCCCTAAGCAGCTGCCTTTCTACCTATTTCAGGGTCACCAGCATCAAGAACATGTGTAATGGGAGAAGCAGGATAGTTAGATTCACACAGATACTTTGCAAACACTGAATATCACCCTCCTGGGTGGGGAAGCCTCCCCTTCAGCCAGCCATCAGATCTGGCCAGTTCTCTCTCTCTCATCTCTTTAATTTTTTAATTAACTTTATTTATTTATTGGATAGAGACCACCAGAACTTGAGAGGAGAGAGAGAGACGCAGAGAGAGAGACCTGCAGCACTGCTTCACCACTTTGAAAGCCCCCCCCCCCCCCCCCCGGCAAGTGGGGATTGGGGACTCGAACCCAGGTCTTCGAGCATTGTAAATGTGCACTCAACCAGCTATGCCAACACCCAATCTCTCTCTCCTGTCTCTTTCTCTCTTCTCATCCTCTCCTCTCCTCTCCTCTCCTCTCCTCTCCTTTCCTCTCCTCTCTTCTCCTCTCCCCTCCCCTCCCTTTCTCTCTCTCTCCTCTCCCCTCCCCTCCCCTTCTCTCTCTCTCCTCTCCCCTCTTTCCTCTCCCCTCCCCTCCCCTCCCCTTCCCTCTCCTTCTCTCCTCTCCTCTCCTCTCCTCTCCCCCCTCTTCCTTCCCCTCCCATCCCCTCCCTTTCTCTCTCTCCTCTCCCCTCCCCTCCCCTTCTCTCTCTCTCTCCTCTCCCCTCTTTCCTCTCCCCTCTCCTCCCCTCCCCTCCCCTCTCCTTCTCTCCTCTCCTCCCCTCCCCTCCCCTCCCCTCCCCTCCCCTCCCCTCCCCTCCCCTCCCCTCCCCTCCTCTCCTCTCCTCTCCTCTCTCTCATTTTTTTCCCTCAGGTAGATTCTGCTCACTGCTCTCCTTTAGCTCCCTGACTGGAGTGGGCACCGGTCTTGGGTTGCAGGCTGTGCTCTGGGACAGCCAGGCACGGTATTAGCCTGTCACTGGTGCCCAAGCTCCCGCACAGGCTGCTTGGCCTGGCAGCAGGGACAGGCCTATTCTCCCTGGCAAACTGTGTTGCTGCAGTCCCGAGAGCTACCCAGTTGGAGTCTTGAGGCCAGGCAGCTGGAGAGAGATTTCAGTTGCAGGCCCAGGGAGAGGCCCCCCCCTAGAGGAAGCCCCAAAGCACTGCAGAAAATGGCAGCTCACTGCAGCTTGGCAGCTGGAAACTGGGTGGGTGGAGAGGATCAGCTCTCTCATTAGGCTGCTGTGTGTGTTCCCTTTCTTCTGCTTTTCAGTCTCCTCTTTCCGGAGCCTCCAGATTTCTTTTCTCGCCACCCTCCCTTCCCTTTCCTAAACTGTCTTTCCTCCCTCCTCGCTCTCTCCTTCCTTTATGCTCTCAGCTCTCTGCATCCTCCCTGCTGTTTTGCCCTTTGCCTTTCTTTATTTTTTATTACTTTAAAAAAAAATTTTTTTTTTTATTCTGTGAGCATCTCTCGGGCTTCAGTCCCCCAGCTTAAGGAGGACACAACCCTTCATAAACGTGACCTCGTTTACTATGGTTCCCCACCTTGACCGCTGCACTGGAGACCAGCCCCCAGCCCCGCCATGAGTCCTGCTGGGAGTAATGAGGTTGAGGGTCGTTTTCAAAGAGCCCCCCACGTGTCAGTAGTCCAGGCCATAAATATTTACTTATTTATTTACTCATTTATTTGTTACCAGAGCATTACTCAGCTCTGGCTAATGGTGGTGCCGGGGATGGAACCTGGGACTTAGAAGCCTCAGGCATGAAAGTCTCTTTGCATAACCATTATGCTATCCCCACCCACCCATAAATTTTAATTTTTATCGAAGTTTTTTTCATAATTTAAAGGAATGCATGCATAATGCAGAGAATTTAGGGAAAATAAATAATAAAGAGGAACATTTTTTTGGAAACAGTGTTGCCTCCACCCAGAACTCACTCTGAATACATTTCTTTCTGGCCTCTTCCCTGAGCTTTTGTGCATATTTGTGGCTATATTACATGTAGAATGGTACAACCTGTTTTTGATTCTTTATATTACAACATATATAATAATTTTCTTGTGATGTCACAATATTTTTTCCCCAGAGCACTGCTCAGCTTTGGCTTATGTTGGTGCAGGGGACTGAACCTGGGACCTTGGAGTCTATGGCATGAAAGTCTTTGCATAACCATTAAGCTATCTCCCCCACTCTGTCATAAAGTTTTTAAAACTTATTTTACTGGGGAGTTGGGCTGTAGCGCAGTGGGTTAAGCTCAGGTGGCACAAACGCAAGGACCAGAGCAAGGACCAGCGTAAGGATCCTGGTTCGGGCCCCCGGCTCCCCACCTGCAGGGGAGTCCCTTCACAGGCAGTGAACCAGGTCTGCAGTTGTATTTCTCTCCCCCTCTCTGTCTTCTCCTCCTCTCTCCATTTCTCTCTGTCCTATCCGACGACAATGACATCAGTAACAACAACAATAAAAAAACAAGGGCAACAAAAAGGAGTAAATAAATATTTTTTTAAAAACTTATTTTAGTGTGTGTGTGTGTGTTAAAATTTATTGGAAGAAAGAACCGAGGATAAACTCAAGTGATGCAAGATATAGTGAAGGAGCCAGGGAGATAGTTTAAAAAACTTCCTTTGGTCCATCTAACTTTACTGTACTTCTCTCTCACCAACTCTCCAGTGCCCATGCTGGCATAATGTATGTTTACTACCCTTGTTGTCTTTACAAAGTTTTAATTTATTTATTGACACAAGATAGAGAGGGGGAGTTTCATTCTGGCACATGGAATACTAGGGAATCAAACTCAGGACTTTATACTTCCAACTTCAGTGCCCTATTCCCTGCACGACCTTCCTAGCCTGACTACTCTCATTGTTGACATTTTCATGGATGCCCTGACATCATGGTGTAGTTAGGGACAAGGACTATGATAGAAAATTAGGTTTGGGAGCCAGAAAGGATTGTACACCAGGACATGGATGGGGGAGGAGTGGGACATGGCTTCAGTGGAGCCAATGTGTGTTGGGTGTGAGATGGGTCCTTATGTGGGTACCCCAAATGCTGCTATGACCCTGAGGGTGGGGTATGGGTAGGAATCAAGAGACTGATAGCTCAAACTAGGTTGACTTTTTCTTCCTTCCTTTTTTCCTTCCTTCCTCCCTTCATTTGACAGAGACAAAGAAACAGATGGAGAGAGAGACAGATCAGTGTGAAAGAAACTACAGCACAGAAGTTTCTTTCAATGCAGTGAGGGCTGGACTCAAACCTGCACTGTGTGCTTGACAAGTCAGTACACTACTTCAAGCAAGCTATTCTGCTGACCCAGTACTTTGGCTTCTGGGGACTGATTCTCTCTCTCTCTCTCTCTCTCTCTCTCTCTCACACACACACACACACACACACACACACACACACACACACACACACACCTCGTCCAAAGCAAAAGAAAAGAGCACTTGGGAGTAAATGTTCTGACAAGAGGAAGACAGCACCTGAGTGCTCCACTTTCTCCCTGGAATTTGTCACTTTCCTCTCCACTGCTATATCCCACTAGCCTCCAGACTGATATTCTGTCCTTCAATCACCTATGAGTCCTTTTAGTTCAGCTGAGTCAGGTCTGGATATTTAAAAGGAGCATCAAAGCCTGGGAGTTGGTGCAGTGAATAAAGCACTGGACTCTTCAGCATGGGGTTCTGAGTTTGATCCCCAGCATTGCATGTGCGAGAGGTATGCTCTGGTTCTGTCTCTTTTTATCAGAAAGAAAGAAAGAAAGAAAGAAAGAAAGAAAGAAAGAAAGAAAGAAAGAAAGAAAAGAATTAAGGGGGAAATAAAAGAGAAATAAACAAAAGAAAACACATGAAAATCCTAAATCATTTTGCTTGGCAAATACAGCCTCCTGACGTAACCTCATCACAGACCCCTGCGAGCGTCAACCCGGCTTTGACCTAGCACGTGATGATCGGGCCCTCCTCAATCGCTAACGAACAGGCCATGGCCGGTGCGCCGCGATGTTCCATCGCTGGGGAGCCAGAGACGACCCGAACTGCCCCTGCGGCTCCAGACAGACTATGACCCACATAGTCAACGACTGCCACCTCTCCAGATTCAAAGGAGGTCTCGAAACTTGACATCAGGCTCAACCTCATGCTGTTGACTGGCTACGGAAGAAGGGCAAACGCTAGAAGAAGAAGAAGCTGGGTCCCTGGGCTGGTCTAGTAACCCCACATGAGGGGGCATGTCCTCCAAAGATGCTCAGTTTTCATTCTGAGCTTGCTCTTGTTACTTGCCCCAGTAAATTCCCCAGCCCTGGCTCCCAACCTTGCCTGTCATTTGCCGTGTGTGTGAATCTGGTACACTTCTTTCTCTGAGTCTGATTAAAAACACCCTAATGGAATTGTTTTCAGAATGAAAAGATCAAGACATTTGACACAGCACCTGGAACAGATTTCTCTTTATTTATCTTGCACTGAAGAATACGAAGAGTACTTTAGCTTCTCCAGGAAGGTTTCCTAGCATCAGTAGCTTGGGTTTTTTTTTTTTTTTTTTTTTTTTAAGATTTTTATTTATTTATCAATGAGAAAGATAGGAGGAGAGAGAAAGAACCAGACATCACTCTGGTACATGTGCTGCCAGGGATTGAACTCAGGACCTCTTGCTTGAGAGCCCACTGCTTTATCCACTGCACCATCTCCCCAACCACTCATCGGTAGCTTTTTAAAAAAAATAAATAATTTACTTTTGGGTAGAGACAAGGAGGAAATAGAGAGTGAGAGATATCTGCAGCAGAGCTCCACCACTCATGAAGCTTTCCCCATGCAGGGGGGGACCAGGGGCTTGACAGGGGTCCTTGTGCATGGCAGTGCATGTACTCTACCAGGTGCACCACCACCTGGGCCCCATCGATATAGCTCTTTTGCCTCCCAGCTCGGACTTCCCAGACTGTGACTGGACGGGAATGAAGGATTATTTCTGTTGTCCCCACTTCCGCCATATGCAACAGGGAGACAGGAGGAAAATGTTTTCAAACCTCCAGAAGAAGAAACATAACTATCCTACAGAGAAAAAGAGAGATCGGGGTGAAAACTGGCCCAGGTCTTGGATTATAGCACCTCAGAGGATCCTTTGGGACCCATTCTGCATTGTCTTGGTTCCAGTTAGTGACAAGAACTCTCCCTGCCTCTTGCACGGCTCACTTGGCTGGCCATGTGACAGGCCAGCTCACCTATCAGCTTCATTTTCCTTCTCTCAGGCTCAGTGTTGACCTCTGACCTTTTCCCCCAAATTGAAAGTTTCTGATCGGCCTCATCTGAGACCTGAGGCCCCTGTGCGCTAACAGGACTCAGATCAGGGCCAGGCAGAGTTGAGGAGTCGGGCAGAGCCTGTGCTGAGAATTCTCCTCACTGTTTTCCCCTTCAAGTGAATGAGGTGTTTGTTGCTAGAGAAGTTGCCTCATTTTCAGATTTGCACTCTCCTGTGGAGGGGCAGCAGTGGTCATGGTCTCTCAGAGTCCTCCAGAGAAGATGAAGAAACTGGGCCGGGAGCAGGGAGATGGCATAATGGTTATGCAAAAAAAGATTTCCATGCTTGAGGCTCCAAGGTCCCAGGTTCAATCCCCAGCACCACCATAAAACAGAGTTGTGCAGTGCTCTGGTAAAAGAAAAAGAAACGAGGAAAAGAAGCAGGGCTGGTGAAAGAATTCACTTAGATAGTGTGCTGCTCTGCCATGTGCGCCACCCAGGTTCAAAACCAGCCCCCACCCCATTGAAGGAAGCTTTAGTGCTGTGGTCTCTCTCTTTCACTTTCTGTGATAGCTTTTTTTTTTTTTTTTTTTTTTTTAACCAGAGCACACTTCTCAGCTCTGGTTTATGGTGGTGCTAGGGATTGAACCTGGGAACTTTGGAGCCTCAGGCATGACAGTCTCTTTGCATAACCATTATGCTATCTACCCTTGCTCTTTCTGTGTACCTAAGAAGAGGAGAAGAATGAGGAGGCAGAAAAGAAAGAAGAGGAAGAAGAGGAGGAAGAGAAACAGACTATAGGACCCCATTATAGGGGAGCCTGCCTCGAGCTAAATGCTCTGACTCAGAGGCATAAAGACTCTCCAAGGTTCCGCCTAGGGTCCAGAGTTGCCCAGATGAACACTTCCTCTGAGTCACGACATCCCAGAGTCATGTTCTAGGGAGCAAACTTTGTCAGATGACCCAGAGTGCTACTCACCCCTGCATTGTGCCAACCTGTCTCCATCCCGTGCCCCCACCCTATTACCCAGGACTTTGTGGCTGGGACTATGAGCCTGCCTCTGAGGCCCTGAACTCACTTCTGGGGAGGCCTCTTTCAGTGTGTGGCATACAGAGCCGGCAAGGGGAGCAGATCTCCCCCGACTTGGTGCTGATGAAATAGATGGAATTGAAGGTGACTGTGCTTAGCAAAATAATTAGAGAGGAAAGGCCACTACCAGATGGTTTAACTCATATGTGAAATTTAGAGTTCTTATTGATATGAACTTGCCCCAAAAAATCCAAACAAAACAGAAACAAGCACACTGTAAAACTTATGAGAACTGTGGTAGCTATAGTCACCTTCAATTCCATCCATTTTGTCCCAAAGGACACAATATCACATTTTGATTGCAGGGTAATATATATCTCATAACTTCTTTAGCCCGTCATCTGATGATGGGCGTTTAGGCTGCTTCCACTCTTTGGCTGTTGTGAATAACACAGCTGTGAACATGGGCGCATATGTCCCTTCAATTACTAACTTATTTTGACTAAATCAATGTCCAGCTCTGGCTTATGATGATGCTAGGGGCTGAACATGGGACAGCAGGTCCTTAGGCATGAAAGGCCTTGACATAATCATTATGCTATCTCCCTAGTTCAAATTTCTAAAAATTTCAAGAACTGAAGGAGAATAGAGTGGAAAGAGACAATGTAAAAATCTAGGGGCCAGGCGGTGGCGCACCTGGTTAAGTGCACACGCTACAGTGCACAAGGACTCAAATTCAAGCCCCTGGTCCCCACCTGCAGGGGGAAGCTTCACAAGTGGTGAAGCAGGGCTGCAGGTGTTTCTCTGTCTCTCTCCATCTCTGTCTCCTCCTCCCCTCAATTTCTCTCTGCCTCTATCCAATAATAAATAAATAAATACATTTTTAAAAAAGAACGTATGAGGGGGCCGGGTGGTAGCATAGCGGGTTAAGCACACACGGTGCGCAGCGCAAGGACCGGCATAAGGATCCCGGTTCAAGCCCCCAGCTCCCCGCCTGCAGGGGGGTTGCTTCACAGGTGGTGAAGCTGGTTTGCAGGTGTCTGTCTTTCTCTCCCCTTTTCTGTCTTCCCCTCCTCTGTCCTTTTCTCTCTATCCTATCCAACAACAACAGTAATAATAACCACAACGATAAAACAACAAGAGCAACAACATGGAAAAAATAGTCACCAGGAGCAGTGGATTCGTGGTGCAGGCAACAAGCCCCAGCAATAACCCTGGAGGCAAGAAAAAATCATAAAAAGAACATATAAGTAAATAAATGTTTATTAAAACTTAAAATCTGGAAAGCGTGGTCTGGGAGGTGGCGCAGTGGACAAAGCACTGGATTCTCAGCCATGAGGTCCAGAGTTCAATCCCTGGCAGCACATGTACCAGAGTGATGTCTGATCCTTTCTCTCTCTCCTATCTTTCTCCTGAATAAATAAATAAATTCTTTTAAAAAATATGGAAATCCAGGAGTCTGTAGCGCCCAGCAGTGTGACCCAGGGTGATCAGACTTCTGATAGGGAAAGTCAACGTCTCCCAAGCGGGGAAGGGTCTCCAACAGGATCCTTAACACCTTCTCCCTCTTTTCTCTTCTCTGTCTTCCTCCAAAAGTTCCTCAGATCTCTCCCCTATCCCCATATCCTACCAACTCTGCATTATTCAGAATTTCACCATCTCTTTCCTAGACTGCTACAATAGCTTCCTCACTAGTCTTCTAAGCTCATCTCCTCATCACTCCTCAGCATTCTACCCAGAACTGCATCACCTCCTTGCCTGACCTGTGAAGGTCTTGTGCTTTAATAATGCTCAGTTCCAAATGGCTCCTCCTTCAGGAAGCCTCTTCAGATTTTCCCCAAGCACTTCTTGTTTACCCCAGGACAGTGTTTGATCTAGATGTGTTGGAAAATTTCTAGAATAGTTAACATACTTATCGAACTCATCACTGTTTATCAAAGCTCCTCTAAGAACCATAAAGTTTTATGCCTAATACTTTGTATATTCAGAGTTTGGAGTGGGAGGCTGACTTTAATTACAAAGCAGGAAATGCTTAATGAAGCAAAGAAGGAAGGGAAGCTAGAAAGGGATAGAAAATGGAATGTTGGCGGGGGGTGGGGGGTGGGGGGGGCTGGGTGGTGACGCACCTGGTTGAGCGCACATGTTACAATGCACAAGGACCCAGGTTCCAGCCCCCGGTCCCCACCCGCGGGGGAAGGCTTTGCAAGTGGTGACGCAGGGCTGCAGGTGCCTCTCTGCCGCTCTTCCTCGCTATTTCCTCCCTTCCCTCTCGATTTCTCACGGTCTCTATCCAATAAATAAATAAAGATAATAAAACAATTTTTTTAAAAAAAAGAAAGACAATAGAATGCTCTTCAGTTTCTGAGTCACCCCCTATGGCTTCTGAGGGGTGACAGGCATTTTCCCTGGAAGATACTCTGCCTGCTGCGTTAGTCCCCCATTTTCTGTCATGAGTTCCACACGGTGCTGCTGGGCCTCACGGTTTCTTCAAAGCTGCTCAGGCTTAGAGTGCTAAGGAAGTAAAGGCTCAGGGAAATTAGGAGATGGCCTAAGGTCACACAGCCAGTTTATGTCAAA
Organism: Erinaceus europaeus; assembly: GCF_950295315.1. Classification (NCBI taxonomy): domain Eukaryota; kingdom Metazoa; phylum Chordata; class Mammalia; order Eulipotyphla; family Erinaceidae; genus Erinaceus; species Erinaceus europaeus. The sequence goes on from NC_080177.1 coordinate 76,834,140, forward strand.
TGTGAGACGAGAGCTGGGTCTCTTAGCACCCAAGCCGGGGCCCACCACACAGCACCAGTCAGCCTCTTTTTTCAAGTTTCCCCTTCAGGCAACAGCATACAATTATCAACCTTAGTATTTGGAATTTATATGCGGCTTTTGCTTCCCTAGCTCTTTATTATCCCTTTGATTAGTAATTCGGTATGCAGCCCAGGCATGGAGAAAAGCCAGGGCAGAGAAGGGGGAAGCAGGGGGGAGGCCAGAGCTGAGCAGGAGGCCACAAGCCCCTGTGAAAAGGAGACCAGGGGGGAGCAAAGGTGCAGGGGAGTGTGCCTCTGTGTATGTTCTCTGGGGAACTTCTACAGATGTTGATGCAGTCTCAGGAGAGTAGTCTTGGGCTGGTGAAATAGCTCACTTGGATGGTGTGCTGCCTTTTTTTTTTTTTTTTCCCTATGGCCTGAGTTCGAGACCAGTACCCACCACATAGAAGGAATCTTTGATGCTATGGTCTGTCTCTCTCTGCCTGTCTCTATCAAAATAAAAACGAACAACCCAGAAGAGTAGTACAATAGTCTTTTTTAAAATTTTGCTCACGTTCGAATGTCACACATCAGAAAAGATAACAGCAGCAAATGCTGGAGAGGGTGTGGGGTCAAAGGAACCCTCCTACACTGCTGGTGGGAATGTCAATTGGTCCAACCTCTGTGGAGAACAGTCTGGAGAACTCTCAGAAGGCTAGACATGGACCTACCCTATGACCCTGCAATTCCTCTCCTGGGGATAGATCCTAAGGAACCCAACACATCCATCCAAAAAGATCTGTGTACACATATGTTCTTGGCAGCACAATTTGTAATAGCCAAAACCTGGAAGCAACCCAGGTGTCCAACAACAGATGGGTGGCTGAGCAAGTTGTGGTATATATACACAATGGAATACTACTTAGCTGTAAAAAATGGTGACTTCACCGTTTTCAGCCGATCTTGGATGGACCTTGAAAAATTCATGTTAAGTGAAATAAGTCAGAAACAGAAGGATGAATATGGGATGATCTCACTCTCAGGCAGAAGTTGAAAAACAAGATCAGAAAAGAAAACACAAGTAGAACCTGAAATGGAATTGGCATATTGCACCAAAGTAAAAGACTCTGGGGTGGGTGGGTGGGGAGAATACAGGTCCAGGAAGGATTCAGAGGACCTAGTGGGGGTTGTATTGTTATATAGGAAACTGGAGAATGTTATGCATGTACAAACCATTGTACTTACTGTTGAATGGAAAACATTAATTCCCCAATTAAAAATAAATAAATAAATTAATTAATTAAAAAAATTTGCTCACTTTCTTTTTCTTTTTTTATTTAAGATTTTATTTATTAATTAATTAGAAAGGTAGTTGGAGAGAGAGAAAGAACCAGGTATCACTTGGGTACATGTGCTGTTGGGGATCAAACTCAGACCTCATGCTTGAGAGTCCAATGCTTTATTCACTGTGCCACCTCGCAGATCACCCGAGAGTCTTCTTTTTAGCGTCTTAATTTAATCAATCAATCAATTTTAGATATATAGTGAGATTGAGAGAGAAGGGAGAGACATTGGCAGCATTAATTCACCAGTTGTGAAGCATCCTCCCTGCAGTTGGGGACCAGAAGCTCGAACCCAGTTCTTGTGCACTGTAACATCTGTACTCTGGTAGATGTGCCACCACCCAGCCCCTTCCACTCTCTCACTCCTATCTCCCTCTTCCCTCTCAAGTTATTCCTTTATTTATGGGAAAGAGAGAGAGAGAGACCAGAGCATCACATTGACACATGAAACACCGGGAATCAAACTTGGGAACTCATGCTCAGGAATCCAGTGCTTTATTCACTAAGCCACCAAGCCTTACACTGACCAGGCAGTGGCAGGCCAACCAGAAGTCTATTAAAGCAGGCTAAACTTCAGTACCAGCCTGGAAGCAGATTACTTGGCTTAGTGAGTTCTCTGCCCAGTTAAATAGAGGGAGGTGCTCCTCCCCACACTTGATGTGAATGCAGCAGAGTGGTTCCAGATGCCCCAAGTCATGTGAGAGGGGTCCCTCGACCCACCATTCAGGTGATATGGTATCTTGGGCTGGGGAAGGGGTCTCCCATTGCCAGGACCTGATTCTCAGACTCCTTCCAATACAGCTTCAGCTTCAACTGCTTTTGGGTTTCTGTTTGTTTGTTTTTGCAGGTTCTTATATACACATGTAAAGACTTACTTATTTATGAGAGAGCGAACCAAAGCATTACTCTGGCACATGCAATGCCAGGGGTTGAGTCCAGGACCTCATGTTTGAGAGAACTGTGCTCCATCTACTGAGCCAGCTCCTGGGCCACTGTAGGTTTGTATTTACCTTTAGCAAATGACAGTGGGGTTGGGGAGATAACATAATGGTTATGCAAAAGACTTTCATGCCTGATGCTCTGAGGTCCCTTGTTCAAATCCAGGTGCCACTATGAGCCAGAGCTGAATAATGTTCTGGTCTCTCTATATCTCTTTCTGTATCTTTATCTCTGTATCTCTCTCATTAAAATAAATGAAAAAAATATTTTAAAAATACAAGGAGACACCATATTCAAAAAGAAAACGAGAATAATCTCTTCTCTCCCAAGCTCCTGATACTGGAATTGAGATTCAGAGCCTGGAATTGGGGGGCAGGCATGTCCTTGAAAATAGCTCTGTTCATTTATAACCATGAAGATGGGCACATCCTATGCTGAAATAAAAGAAGGAAACTTCAGTGAAGGGCAATAAAGTCCAGTGGGGGGAAATAACTGCTACCCACGACTGCCATCTCTATCCTCCCTCTGGGAGGACTGAGACTCACCCCCCTGAGGGCCTCTTTGGGGCCAGTATGTCACCCATGGCACCTCACTTTGTCCCGCTATGATCCCTGTGAGGTGTACAGCGCCCCCACTCTGCTAGGAAAAACCAGAGGCTTGGAGAAGTTAAGTAACTTGCTCATGGTTTTGCAGTAAGTGCAACACTGGGACCAAAGCTGAGACCCGCAGTCTTCAAAAAGCACACAGCAACCTGATCTCCACGTCGAGAGATCGAATCTTGGCAAGCCTGCACCTTCATGTGCAAATGAAAATGATACATAAACAGATTAATCAAATACATGAATGAATCTATTGCCTCATGGAGTTCAGAGTGTTTTAGGAGATTATGTTGACTGAAATCTCAAAACCGGGCATGATGTCTGGCAGGTAGTAGACTCTCAATAGACGCTTAAAAAAAATTATTTGGTGGTAGGGTGGCTCTTATTTTTCTTTCTAGGGCAGATCCAGGGCTGAGAAGCCCAGGGGTTCCAAAATGCTTCCAGAAGCCAGAGGGCCTCCCACCCATTCTGAGGGAGCGCGGGAATAGGGGAGGAGAGGAGGGCTGGGAAGGGGGCTCCGGGGAGCGGGAGAAGCCCGACCCAGCAGCGCGCCTCGCCCCGCCGCCTCCCCGAGCTCCCCGCGCCCCGCCCCGCCCAGGAGCTGGGTCGGTCCGGAGCGCCCGGGGGGCTGGTTCCGGAGCGCGGAGCGAGCACGGAGGCGAGCGGGCGGCAACGGCGGGCGGGGAGGGGGGGGTCCTCGCCGTCTCCCAAATCGGCGCGGAGCTGCCGAGGGCCGGGCCGAGGGCTGCGCTGCGGCGGCGCGGGGCCGGGATGCGGGGCTCCGGGGGCTCCCGGGGCTCCCGGGACCGCGCGGGGCGGGGCGGGCGGCGGTGGCGGGCTGCGCGCGGGAGCTGTCCGCGGTGCTGAAGCGGCGGCGGCGGAGCGGGGACCCGAGCCGGGGGGAGAGCTGCCCTGCAGCAGGTCCCCAGCGGCCGGCGCCCGGCTCGGCCCCGCAGAGAAGGAGGGACCCTGCTCGGCGGGACAGGTAAGGCGCCGTCCGGGGGCGCGGCGGGAGCTCGGAGCCCCGTGCAGAACCCGGGTGCAGCTGTGGGGGCCCGGGGGAGCGTCGCAATCCCCCTCCAGGAGGGGGCTGGGGCTTCCCTGCTGGCTGCACCTTGCCCTTTGCCAGAGATCGCTCCAAGTCCACCCCCAGCTCTCATCCACCAGGGTCCGGAGAGAGACCCCCACCCCACCAGGCTTTGACCCTGACCTCAGACCGTTCTGAGATCTTACCCACCGGTTGCAAGGGACGCAGACAAGAGTCTCTCGGACTCCCAGGTACCCCAGTTCCTGCCAGAGCTCTGCAACACCAGGGAAATCGAAGCCGGCATCACTAACCCTCTCTCAGCTCCCCACCAAGCCTGCTTTTCAGAGTGACAGTGGCTCCCCTTGTTCTGAGATTTCTTTGCCTTGGAAATGGTTCTTGGACTAAAGGATAAGCCAGGCCCTTTAGGACTGATTAAGGCACCAGAAGATACCTGTTTTTGGTTTGTTTGTTGGTTTGTTTGTTTCCCCTGGGGCTTTCTTAACTCTCATGGAAGGAGACCGGCTTTGCATTCCACTGCTTGGTGCATGAGGGCCAAGAGAGGGGCCAGGCCAATCTTATTTTCTGGATACGGGTGACCCTAGACCGAGCCTCCATTTGGAGTCCTCTCTCTTTCTGGCACAAGCGTGCTGAATGAGCTCATTCAGGCCTGCAAAGTGCTTCTACTTCTTCAGAGCAGAGTTCTCTTAAGTGGCAGGATGTAGTGATTAAAATTAAACTGCGTAGAGGAACATCAGTCTATCTCGGTAGCTGACTATTGCCGTCTCCCCATCCCCTCAACCCAGCACAATTTTTCTTGCTCCCACTGGTAGGAAGATCTCTAGATCAGGAGTGCCTGGTTGGGTGCTGGCATTTACTGACTTTAAACCAGTACCAGAGAGATGGAGAAAACAGTTGAATCGGTAGAATTTTTGGACTTCCATGTCTGACGTTCCTGGTTTGATCCCTGGCTCTGCATATACTAGAGTAGTGCTCTGGCTCACCTCTATCTCTGTCTCATGTGAAACTCTCTCTTCCTCTCACATGAGTAA
>NC_080177.1:77469095-77569845 GCF_950295315.1 Erinaceus europaeus
GGCCGGGATCCTGCCTCCCCTGCCTTAGTCATCCTGGGCTCCTGACTTCCTCCAGGTGAGTGTCTGTTTACTCCTGGAACAGAGAGTCACCTGACAGCCAGTCTTCTGCCATTTTCTTTGGGTCACTTGCCTCCAGACCCAGCTTCTCCCAGCAACAGAAGAGAGGGTAGGGAAGGTAGCATAATTGTTATGCAGAAGATTCCCATGCCTGAGACACCAAAGGTCCCAGGTTCAATCCCGCATACCACCATAAGCCAGAGCTGAGCTGTGCTCTGGTTTTCTCTCTGTGTGTCTTTTTTTCTGTATCCCTCTCATTAAAAATAAATTCAAAAAAATGTTTTAAAGTATTTAAAAAAAAAAAAAGAGAGCGAGGGAAGTGTTGTGGAATAGTGAACAGCTGGGAGGATCAAAGCTGCCTGGAGGAATAGACTTTGAAGAAAGGGCAGCTTGTTAAGAGCTTCTAGGCAGAGGGACAAGTCAGGGAACTCTCTGAGGTCACCTATTTCTTGTGTGAGTCTCTAACCCTGGTACCAGCCAACTAGCATTTGATTTGGTGCATGTTTCCATGAACTGGGAACTCTCTGTGCCTTGTCTGCTGTGGTTCCTCAGAGGCTGGCTTGCAGCCAGTACTCAGCAAAGACATGTTGTGTGTTGAATGGGAGGAAGGGCAGAGGGCTGACGTGCAGGGCTGCAGAGGCTGTGGCAGGGGGAAGAGACCAGAGGCAGGTAGAGCATGTTAAAGGAGGCTCTGGTGAGTGCCCACCTCTGTCTCTTGGGCCCAAGGAACACAGCCTAGCCCTTGACCTACTGGAGCCAAGCCTTTCCAGAGGAGCAACATCTGGTGGCATGAACCCCTTTAGGGTATAGAGAGAGTTGTGAGAAGACCAAGGGCCCCCCTGTTGGCCTGGTCCCTTGAGACACTGTCTAAGGTACTTAGGGGCCTGACTGCAGAGACATTTGCTGCATCTCTTGCCAGCCCAACCCCCCAGCACCACCCCCACCCTGGGATTCTCAGATCCTGTTGGAAGGGGTTTTCCTGGGCTGACTGTCATCATCTTACTAGGAAAAAGGCGGCTGCTTTCTCCAGTGTGGGATAAAGCTTTCGTGGCTTTACTTGGGCCTCTATGATCTGTGCCTTGCTGACCCCCAGCCCCAGTGAAGCAGCCTGGGAAGCCTGGCTTCTGTTTGCAGCCTGGCTTCCTGTGGATATCCAGGGGAGTTCTGGGGGTTGGCAGAAGGGAATGGTTATGGTAGGTGTCCAGATGTAGCTCTGAGAGTACCTTGTAAGACAGGGAAAGGACAAACACATTCCCTTAGAAGTGTCTGGGTGTTGACATTTTCTGGTCAGAGCCCAAACTGCCATCAGCTTGAACCCTGGTGAGACCTTAGAGCCTGACCAGCTCGGTGGCTGAGACCCCTGGGGCTTCTGACTCCCTGGCCGCTTGGGCATCTGTGTTTCAGAACTGAAGGTCAGTGTGGGGGCTGTCTAGGCTGGGAAGGAACAGATCATAAGGCCTGCATGACCGATCCCCCAGGGTAAGTGACACTGGTAAGGAGGCAGGCTCTCCTCTCTGTCACTGGAGTCTCCTTCCATATTAGTCTGCAAACCCCTTAAGAACAGGACTTACATGTATAGTGGTTTGGAGAAATAGGGCCCTTTTGCCTGGGGGTTAACTCCCGGTTAGCAGGGGGGTTATAGCATCGTGAATGGTTGTGTTGTGTGCCAAGGGAAGGTTTCTTTTCAGGCCTGAGAAACTCCAGCTAGCAGGAGATGGTAGCTCTAGGCCATTTACCCAGTCTGATTGTAGCCAACGGCTCCCAGGAGAACTTTCCAGCACACGAGCCTGGACTGGAGAATCCAGCTGAGTTTCTCTGGGGAGGACCCTTTATCACTGCCCTCTTGGCACTAGCCAGCCACCTTAGTGTCCTGGGGCTCCTTGCTGCCACATTTGGGCACGAGGTGAACAGTCTCTGGCTGTGGTCCTGGTAGCAGTGGGAAGCCTTAGGGGACCCTTTGAGACAGTGGTCTCTGGTCAGGCTGGCACGTCTCCAACTGGCCTGTGTGTGTGGTGCCGAGCAGTGAGCAACAGTCAAGGTGCAGGTGGTTGTGTGCCCAGGGTTGAAGAAGGGTTTGTGTTTAGCCCAGTGGAAACAGACCTGGGGCCACTGTTGGGGCTGGGGGTGGGATTAGGAGACTCCCCTCTTCACGTCTCAGCAGCTCAAGAGGCTGGTGTGCACCAGGAGGAGACTGGAAATCAGGCCTGGCTGGGAGCCCAGGGTGTCAGCCTGGCCATGAGGAGTGCCTGTGTCTAGTCATGCTCTGGTCCGCCTAGAGCATCCTGAGCCTGGGGCCAAGGTGCGACAGGCTACCACCTCTGCCTCATGGAGTTTGCTGTCTCCCAGGGACAGAGAGCCAGGCAACTGGAGTTTGGGGTGCCAAGCACTAGGGTGGTGTCCAGAAGATGTGAGGGACTCTTGTGGCTCCTGGCTCAGCCTCGGAACCGGTGGGGAAGACTCGTCAGAGAAAATAGTGTCAGAGTCCTAAGGAAGACTTAACTGGATGGAAAGAGTGGGAAGGTGTCCCAGACCTGTAAATAAAGCAGGAACAGCATGTTGGATGCCCAGGGTGACTCCAACACAGAGTGTTGACAGAGGTAGCCAGAGTCAAAGTCTGCAGGGACTTGTGGGCAGGGGAGGAAGTTTAGACTTTGTCCCAAGGTAGCCTTTTCGATGCTCAGGGACCCGACAGGCCTGCAGATTCAGATTTACTTGTTGGATGTCACAGTCAGGTTTACGTTGCCTTGGGTGGAGGAGCCTCCCTTCTAATGCTGACTGTAAAGGGCCTGTGGAGGTCTAGGAGGAGAGCCAGACCCTGGAGTATAAGCCCAAAGGTCTGGGGCCCTCCCACTCGCTCTCATCCCCAGGTCATTGCTGTGACCCTGTGGCTACCAGGCCAGCTTGGGCAACTCTTCCATGGTCTGTGTAACCTTAAGTCATAATTGCCTTTTTCCGTTTCCCTCCCCCCACCCCCAGCACTGCTTAGCTCTAGCTTTTGTGGTGTGGAGGATTGAACCTAGCACTTAGGAGCTTCAGGCATGAAAGTCTTTTTGTGTTGCCATTATACTGTCTCTCCAACCCAGCAGGCAGCCAGAGCCAGTGCCATCTTGTGAGTGGGCCCTCTTGGTAGCCATGGCCTGCCTGACCCACTGGCCTGTGATGAGGATTTACTAAACTTGCCCAGCGAATAGTGGATTTAGGACTGGGCTGCTAGTGGCAGCAGGGGGGCAGTCAGGATTAGAGGCGCTGGCCTTGCAGGGCATAGGAATCACCCCTATCGGCACAGAGCCCCCCAGAGCTTTCCCAGTGCCTTCCCTTATGTATCCGCACAGCAAATCCGTGGGTCCAACACTGTCTTTGTTCCTCGGTGCGTGCTGCTCCTTTTCCCACCATCCAGCCTCCCAAAAGCCTCTCAAGGGCCCAGCCACGGACCTCAAACCCCCCCACCTTGTCTTCTGCCCACGGGGATCCATGGATGAGTCTGGTCAGCAGTGAGGAGCAGTGGGAGGGGAAGCTGAAGAGAGCTCAGCAGACAGACACACACATTGATAAGAGGAGGTTGCAGTCTGTCTGGGGCCCCTTGGTGACTGTGGGTTTCCATTGCAGTGTTCCTGTATCCGTGCTCAGAGCCCCAGCACCTGGCCCCAGACGGGTGCTGCCTGCCTGGGGTTCCTCCTCACAAAGGGACTGGCCCACAGATGGGCAGCCTTCAAAAAAGATGGCTTCCTTCCTTTTCCTCACTGTGAGGAAGGCCAGACTGGCTTCCCTCTGGAGAAGGATTGAGGCAGGAGAAACAGGAGGAAGTGGCTAGGCTTGCCCAGGGCTACAGACAGTGAGGCATGAGTGGGGTAAGAGCTGGACACCCCAGTGGCAGCCACCAGAGCTGAGCTGGCAGGGGTGGGCTTGCAGGAGTCCAGAGTCCAGACCAAAAGGAAGTCCCATGTGACCTGTGCAGCCTGGAACCTCCCTGCAGTGGACTCTCCTGCTGCCTGCTTCTCTGTGGTGAGGCCTCTTCCCACTATGCCGGTAGAACTGAGGGCCTCTGCTGGGAGAGGTAGAACTGGGGAGAAGGTTGACCTGCAATATCTCAGGTAGGACTGAGGGGCTTTCTAGTGCTGAGGGAAGAAAAGCCATTCAGAAAAATCTTAGCTCTGTGGTGGGCAGCGTGCTGTGGGAGGAAGGTATCTTCGTGGAATTCTGGGGCAGAAGGAATAAGAATCTGAGAGGTGGACGTTCTCTGTAGTTCTCTCCTGGCTCTGCAGTCTAATTACCCTTTTACTGTTCTCTCCTGACTCTGCAGTCTAATTACCCTTTTACTAACAGGCAGTTTAGTTGCTTAGCCCCTCTGAACCTCACCTGCAAAATGGAACTTGCTGGTGTCTCTTCTCTGAGAGGGACAGGGAAGCTTCTGGGTGATTCAGCTTCCCAGCACTGGCCCTCTTGACTTCACCTGAGCAACCCCCCCCCCCCCCAGCTTCTGAGGCTTCTTTATGGGATGAGGCTGGGAGTCTGTCTAGCTGAGCCCAGCCCCTCAGATCTGATTGCTCATCTGCAGTAAGTTAGCCGGGAACCCAGGAACAGACCCCAACCCTCCCTCTGCTCCACTTCTCACCCCTCCTGGCAACCCTTCATCTGGAGAGCATTACCACATGCACCCCCAGCTCATCTGCCATGTGGGCCTCCCTTCCTCCACGCGCGCGTGCGTGCGTGTGTGTGTGTGTGTGTGTGTGTGTGTGTGTGTGTGTGTGTCGGGAAGCTACAGAGCTGTGATGGGGTCCCCCATCATAGATAGGGGGTGGGTTGTGGTGAGACCCCCAGGGACTCCCTCCCGCCTTGTGGGGGTGGGGAGGGGAGGGGCACCAGCTTCTAGTCATTCCTGCTGATCTGAGAGGCCTCCGAGGGGCCCCTGCAGTACCACACTACTCCCCCCCCGCCCCCCCCCCCCCGTGTTATTTTCGATCCAGGGGCTGGCTTTGAGGAGTCTGCTTTGAATTGGGCTGAGCTGTCAGGAAATGAGAGTTCAAAAGCAAGAAAAAAAGGGAGTTGGTGACCAAGGTTTCCTGCAACCCCGAGCTTTCTGCATGTCTAAACCCTTCCCTCCTGCAGGAGGCTAGTTTCCCACCCTCCTTCCCTCCCCTGTGTGAGCACAAAGGGAAGGAGACTCTCACTCATTTCAGGGCCAGAGCTGAGGAAGGAAATGGAGGAGGAAGTTCCTCCCCTTCGTGAGTCACTGCAGCTCAGGGAGGGGAAGGGCTGGGGAGCTGCGGAAGCCTGTGGAGAAGCGATAGCACAGAGCTCCCCAGCACCCCGTCTCCCTGGGGCCAGGGTCACCGCTGGGTGTAGCCAGGGCTTCATGTGGAGAGCCTGTCAGTCCTGCCCAGCCCCAGCCCTCTGCTCTCAGTGGTCCCCTGGGGAGTGCCCAATGACCTGAGCCTCCCTAGGCAGCTCTCTGCTGTGCCCTCTCCCCTCTCCTCATCCCTGCATTGCCCAGAGTTGCAAGAGCTGGACACCACAGTAGCAGCCACCAGAGCTGAACTGGCAAGGGTGGACTTGCAGGAGCCCCAGTCCAGGCCCAGAAGGAGTGCTGAGATGACCAGTGCAGCCTGAGGGCTTCTCTGGCTGCCCTTCTCCGAGGAAGGCCCTCCCCCCCCCCCATTACACTGGCCCAGGAGCAGAATTTGGGGGCAGAAGAGAAGGGAACCCTGTAGTTCTCACATCTTCCAGCTTCCCAGGCAGGAAACAAACACATTCCTCTTAGAAAATGTTGTGTTTTTTTTTTTTTTTTGCCTCCAGGGTTATTGCTGGGGCTCGGTGCCTGCACCATGAATCCACTGCTCCTGGAGGCCATTTCCCCCCCTTTTGTTGCCCTTATTGTTGTAGCCTTGTTGTGGTTATTATTGTTATTGTTGATGTCATTTGTTGTTGGATAGGACGGACAGAAATGGAGAGAGGAGGGGAAGATAGAGAGAAAGACCAGACACCTGCAGACCTGCTTCACCACCTGTGAAGCGACTCCCCTGCTGGTGGAGAGGCGGGGGCTCGAACCCGGGTCCTTACACCAGTCCTTGCACTTTGCACCAGGTATGCTTAATCCGCTGCACTACTGCCCGACCCCCATAAAAAGTGTTTTTAAAAGCATGCACATTGTGCGTGAGAAATAGCTCTCTTGGACAGTGTGCCGCTCTGTCATGTGCTTGATCCAGGATCATGTTAAAAAAAAAAAAGCATATACACCATACATGTAAAACATCGCTGACTTGCAAGTAGGAGAAATGCATCTAACCTATAAAATACCTGTTTTGGAGGCTAGGCAGTGGCACACCTGGTTAAGCACATAAGAACCCAGGTTTAAGCCCCCAGTCCCCACCTGCAGGGGGAAAGCTTCACGAGTGGTGATGCAGGGCTACAGGTGTCTCTCTGTCTCCCTCTCTATCTCCCCCTCTAAGTTTCTCTTTGTCTCTAATAGATAAGTTAATTAATTAAATAAAATAAATATGGGTCTTGATTCTATTCTGCAAGCAGGAAAGAGAGCAGCCTGATTTTTTTTCCTCCAGGGTTATTCGAATCCACTGCTCCTGGAGGCTTTTTTTTTGTCCTAGTTGTTTATCATTGTTGTTGTTATTATTGTTGTTATTGCTGTCATTGTTGTTGGATAGGACAGAGAGAAATGGAGAGAGGAGGGAGAGAGAAAGACACCTGCAGCCTGTGAATTGACTTCCCTGCAGGTGGGGAACCGGGGGCTGTTTTTTTGTTGTTTGTTTGTTTGTTTGTTTCATCAAGTTAAAAGCAAACAGTGCTTCAGTTATACCATGGCACAGAGAAACCTCTCAGACCTGAGCTTTAGCAATCAGCACCCTCTCTACAGCTGGTGACACACTTCCCTTGCTGGGGATGCCGGCAACTCTATGGCAGGTGGCTGGGGACTATGACCAGCTACGAGGTGATCCTGCCTCCAGCCTGCTGGGGCTGTCCGAGGTGATCCTGCCTCCAGCCTGCTGGGGCTGTCCGACAGGTTCTGTGCTAGTTTGGGGAAGACTTGCCCACAGCTCCTCCCAGGGGTGGGACTAGAATTGCACATTCCCTTCTGGGGCCTGACCTGTGTCCTGGTGATGCTAGAGAGGTTCCTGACCCCCAGGGCTGCATGGGTAGGGAAGACCCTGTTCTCTCTGCTTCCTGTGTATAAGGGATGCTGAGAGCAGCCGAGCAGGCATCGGCGAGACAAAGCTCCTTCTGGGTCTGGCGGGGAGGCTGCTGCGTGAAGAAGTGGGAGAGGAGGGGGCCAGGTGGTGGCACACGTAGCACTAAGCAGAAGGGCCCACGCAAGGATCCAGGTTCGAGCCACGGGCTCCCCACCTGCAGGAGGGTTGCTTCGATACTTCACAAGTGGTGAAGCAGGTCTGCAAACAAGCGTCCTTATCTCTCTCCCTCTCTATCCCCCCCCCCCATCTCTCTTAATTTCTCTCTTGTCTTATCCAATAAAATGCGAAAGATGGCTGCCAGGAGCCGTGGATTTGCAGTGCTGTCACCAAGCCCCAGTGATAACCCTGGAAAGCAAAATAAATAAATAAAAAAGAGAGGACTGCCAGGCCTACACGAAGAAGGAATCACAACTGGCCATTGTCACCCCTTTCCTGTCCTCACTACAGGGGTTCGGGCTGGACTCCCCTTGCTCCCTTGGAAAGTGCAGTGTGCAAATTACACAACCAGATGCAGCGGGCCCAGAGATGTACCTGCAGGACAAAGTAATGGGAAGGGAACCGAGCAGCCCCAGGGCCTGAAAGATAGCTCACTGGGTAGGGTGCCAGTCCTGTTCTGCATGCCACCAGGTTTTGAGCACTGTCACCACATAGGAGGTGCTGTGGCACTAAGGGAAGCTGTGAGGCTAGGCTGTCTCTCTCTGAAGGAGAAAACGGGCCAGAGTCCCAGCTTGCCTGGGAGCTGCTGCTGCCTTCTGGAAGCTTCCCCAAGGCACAGACTCCTACTTCTCCAATGGCTCAGTGGCCTTGGCTGGTGGATTAGAGAGCCCGGAAGGCCCCACTATCCCGCTGTGCAGACACACGGGTCACTCAGGGAGGATATGGCTCACGCTGTTTTGTTCTCCCATCTGCAGGCTCTCGGTGGAACATAATGAGCTGGGAAGGGTAGGCGCCTCTCCAACAAGAGGAAGGAAGAGCCAGCAGCTCCCCCCTCCGTGTGCACGACTGCATCCTTCAGCATCTTCCTCTGTCTCTTCTCTGCCCCTACTGGCTTCTGGACTGGCACCAAGCTTCCAGCAGGACCTTCCTCCAGGGCATGGGCAACTGGTGACACAGGTCTCACAGCTGCCCCCACCCCCCACTGGTCACGCCATGAACCTCCAGGCCCAGCCCAAGGCTCAAAACAAGCGGAAGCGTTGCCTCTTTGGGGACCAGGATCCAGCCCCCAAGGAGCAGCAGCTCCCAGCTCTGCAGGCTCCCCAGCAGCCCCAAGCCCCACCACAGTCCACCAGAGTGAAGGAGGAGCCTTACTTTGGGCACGAGGGGCCGACGGGGGCCGCCCCTGCTTCCCAGCCTGTGGACCTGCCCCCTTCCAGCCTGGCCCTGCTGAACTCTGTAGTGTATGGGTCTGAGCGGACCACAGCAGCTATGCTGTCCCAAACAGTGGGCACCGTCAAGTGGCCCAACGCTGTGATGGCCCCCGGGCGGGGCCCAGAGCGTGGGGCCGGGGGAGGTGTCAATGACAGTGGGTGGCAGCAGCAGCCAGGCCAGCCTCCACCCCACTCCACATGGAGCCGCCATAGCCTGCCCCTCTACAGCGGACCCAAGGGGAACCCTCACCCTGCCATCGGGGTCTCCACGTACTATGGCCACCCTGAGGCGCTGAAGCGGGAGAAAGGAGGGGGGCCACAGGTGGACCGCTATGGAAACGCAGTGCGACCAGTGATGTCTCAGAAGCTGCAGCTGGAAGTGGGGCAGCCCCAGGCACCCCTGAACTCCTTCCATGTGGCCAAGAAGCCGCCGAACCAGACACTGCCTCTGCAACCTTTTCAGTTAGCGTTCGGCCACCAGGTGAACCGGCAGGTGTTCCGGCAGGGCCCACCGGCCCCCAACCCTGTTGCAGCCTTCGCCACACAGAAGCAGCAGCAGCAGCAGCAGCAGCAGCAGCAGCAGCCGCCTCAGGCAACTCTGCCGCAGATGCAGCTCTTCGAGAACTTCTACCCCATGCAGCAGCCACCCTCTCAGCAGCCCCAGGACTTTGGTCTGCAGGCGGCAGGGCCTCTGGGGCAGCCCCACCTGACTCACCACAGCATGGCACCCTACTCCTTCCCCCCCAACCCTGACTTGAACCCAGAACTGCGAAAGGCCCTCCTGCAGGAGTCAGCCACACAGCCGGTGCTACCTCAGGGCCCGATCCCCTTCCCCCGCCGCTCCCGCCGCCTCTCTAAGGAGGGTGTCCTGCCCCCCACCGTGCTGGATGGGGTTGGCGCCCAGCCTGGACAGGAGACTGCCAGCAACCTGTTCCTACACCACTGGCCCCCACAACAGGCACCGGCCGGCCCCCTGGGGCAGCCCCATCCCGAGGGCCTGGCGTTCTCCATGGAGCTGAGGGAGTCCCAGTTGTTATCTGATGGGGAGAGATTGGCACCCAATGGTCGGGAACGGGAGGTTTCTGCGTTGGGCAATGAGGAGGGTCTTCGGGCGGTGGGCACAGGGGACTGCGGGCAGGTGCTACGGGGTGGGGTGATCCAGAGCACGCGTCGGCGCCGCCGAGCATCCCAGGAAGCCAATTTGCTCACCTTGGCCCAGAAAGCAGTGGAGCTGGCCTCGCTGCAGAATGTAAAGGTGAGTGAGCCTGGCGTGGGGTGGGGCAAGCTGTCTGGGGCCTAGGGAGGGCCGTGACCTGCAAGGACAGTACTCTTGAATCATGGAAACCGTATTTATTTCCATGTGCCAGGAATCTCCACATAGATGCGTCCACAGCCAGAAAGAAAGTGGGCTTCACGCACACAAGGCCGAGGACAGGCCAGGGCATTCTGCCACCATGGGCTGGAGTCTTCACTGGGATTTAAGGTGTGGGGGAGGTACAAGCCATGTCCAGATCCAGTACACTGGAAAATGAGGCCGTGTTATGGCCATGCAAGTGGTTCTGCTTGTCAGAATGCACTGAGCTGTAATAAAAAACAGGTGCATTTTGTGGTATGTAAATTACACTGCAGTAAAGTTGATTGAAACAAGGACTCAGGGGAAAGAGGATGAACAGAATTCGGCCACTTGTGTCATCCTTGGAGTTTCCCAATCACAATCATTTGGCTTCAGATCTTTGAAGGGGCAGTCTGTCATGACTTCGCATGCTGGCAGAGCTGAGACCCAAGTGGGATTTCCACAAGGTTACAAAGCTGAGATTGAAGCCTGGTCTCTGGCTCCCAATAGCATCTGTCTCTTCACTAGCAGCCTGATCCCACCACCATGGGCCTGGCCTTTGTACAAGACTGTGAATCCCTAGTGCCAATAGGAGTAACTACCTTAAACTGGGAGATCAGGACTCAAAATCTCAGAGCCAAAAATTACTAGGTTTTTAGTGGTCCGGGAGGTGGCGCAGTGGATAAGGCATTGGGCTCTCGAGCATGAGGTCCTGAGATCAGTCCCCGGCAGCACATGTGAACCAGAGTGAAGTCTGGTTCTTTCTCTCTTTCCTATCACTTCTCATGAATCAATAGGTAAAAATTTTTTTTAGAAATTACTAGGTTTTGTTTATTTGTTTGCTTTTGTTTTTTTCCACCAGAACACTGCTCAGCTCTGGTTTATGGTGGTGCGGGGAATTGAACCTGGGAGGTCAGAGCCTCAGGCAAGAAAGTTGTTTGCATAACCATTAAGCTGTCTCACTAGCCTTCCACTCCCTTCCTTTCTCCAGGAGACCAATGGCTCTGAGGAGAAGCGGAAAAGCGTGTTGGCCTCCACTACCAAATGTGGGGTGGAGTTTTCTGAGTCTCCCTTGGCGGTCAAACGAGCTCGAGAGGACAGTGGGCTGGTGCCCCTTATCATCCCCGTGTCTGTGCCCGTGCGGACGGCAGACCCCACAGAGGCGGCCCAAGCTGGAGGTGTGGACGAGCACGGGAACGGTCCCGGTCAGAACCCCACTGAGCACAAGCCATCAGTCATCGTCACTCGCAGGCGGTCCACGCGGTTCCCAGGGACTGATGCCCCAGCTCAGGTAGGAGAGGACCCCCTTGCAAACACCCCCAGTGCCTGTGTGCCACTGGGGGCTGGACCCTGGGGAAAGGAGATGGGGGCAGTGTAGGAGGGACTCAGATGACCCGAGGGGACATTGTATTTTTCCAAACCAAACATGAGTGAGGGACATCGACATAGTTTTTACCCAGATTTATTTATTTATTTATTTATTTATTTATTTCTTTCTTTCTTTCTTTCTTTCTTTCTTTCTTTCTTTCTTTTCTTTTTTTTGCCTCCAGGGTTATCGCTGGAGCTCGGTGCCTGCACTACAAATCCACTGCTCCTGGAGGCCATTTTCCCCATTTTGTTGCTCTTGTTGTGGCCCTTGTTGTTATTGTTATTATTGTTGTCACTGCTGCTGCTGTTGTTGGACAGGACAGAGAGAAATGAAGAGAGGAGGGGAAGACAGAGAGGGAGAGAGAAAGACAGACACCTGCAGACCTGCTTCACCGCCCATGAAGTGGCCCCCTGCAGGTGGGGAGTTGGGGGCTCGAACCGGGATCCTTGTGCTTTGTGCCATTTGTGTTTAAGCCGCTGCCCTACCACCCAGCTCCCCAGATTTCTTTTCTCAGTCCTTCCTCCTTTTTTCTCTCTTCTTCTTTTTCTTCCTTTCTCTTCCTTATATGCTTTTTTCTTTTGGAATTGCTGGGGCCTCACATATGCATGATTTTACCGCCCCAGTCCAACTTTTTCAGACTGACAGAGAGACACTAAAGTATTTGGAGCTTCCCATGGGTGCTGGACTTCAGACCTGTCCTGGCAAGAGAGACACCCTGCCAGATAAGCTGACTCTCCAGCCCTGGACCCAGGTTTCTGTGACAGAACTAACGTTTTCTTAGGTCTCTAGGGCATGCTGTGTAGCTAGAACCATTCAGGATGGCAGCAGAGAGAAGTCAGCTCATAAACAGTGGGTTCTCTAGTTGAGAAAAGCTACTAGACACTGAAGTCTGCCGCCCTGGCTTATTGAAGTCTGAGAAGGAATATCTTGCCTCATCTTGCACAATGCAGGTTTCTCAGAATACAGTTCCCTAGCTCCAGTTTCTGCGTAGAATTATTGACATGAATTTTTCCCTCTCTGTGTATGTTTTTGTAATGCTGATTTTTAATTTTATTTCATGGGGGGGGGGCATATGGGGAGAGGGACCAGAGCATCAGTCTGTCATATGCATTGCCCAGGATAAAACTCAGGACCTCATGCTTGTGAGTTCAACACTCCTCCTGGACCACTCACTCTTAAGTTGAACATCAACAGGACATTATAACATCACTGCTCAATTGTTTTAGATCTACTTGTTGTTACCATTTTGTTTTGTTTTTAATTTCTTCTCAAATCTTCAGGCTTCTATCTCAAGTCATTTGTATCCATTGAAATGTATTCTTTATTATTTCCTTTAGTAAGAATATTAGTGATGAACTTTTTATTACCTGCAAATTTGTTCTTGGCTCTGGCAATGGTGCACCTGGTTGAACGCACAAGTTACTATGCACAAGAACCTAGGTGGAGCCCCTAGTCCTCACCTGCAGGGGCAGTGAAGCAGGGCTTGCAGGTGTTTCTCTCTTCCTCTCCCTCTCTAACTTCCACTTTCCTCTCAGTCTCTCTATCCTATTAAATAAAAGGGGTAGGGGAAGGAAAAAATGGCCTCCAGGAACAGCAGATTTCATTGTTTGGGCACTGAGTCCCAGAGATAACCCTGGTGGCGATTAAAAAGAAAATGTGTTCATTTTATTTTTCTTTCTCTTTCTTTTCTTTTTTTTTAATAATTTATTTCTTTATTGGGGAATTAATGTTTTACATTCAACAGTAAATACAATAGTTTGTATATGCATTTCTTTCTTTCTTTCTGTCTTTCTTTCTTTCTTTCTTTCTTTCTTTCTTTCTTTCCTTTTTTCATCCCAGAGTACATTTGTTAACACTGGCTTGAGGGCTGGGAAGGGGGAAGGGGAGTAGTGGTATTAGTGGAATTGAACCTGGGACTTTGGAGCCTCAGGCATCAAAGTCTTTTTGCATAACCATTATGCTATCTCCCCCACCCACATTTTCATTTTTGAAGATAACTCTGATGGGTAGATGTTTCATGTGGCCATTCCTTTCTTTTTGTCATCACTGGGTCTTCGCTGCTCCAGGTCAGCCTCTGATAACAGGACTAACACTGCAAGAACAACTGTCCTGTCAAGGCGGGACTGTCTTCTTCCTCATTTTGTGGTTCCATGCCTAGCTTAGGTCTTGACACACAGTGGGGGCTCGCATCTAAATTCAGACCCCAGGGGGAAAGTAGGGAAGTGGTGACAGCAGCCAATATTTATTGAGTCATTACTGTGCGCCTGTGACTGTTGTCAGTGATTCCCGTGAATGAAGTCATTTAGTCCTCATAGCTGACCCATTCGGCAGGCACTTCGCTTATACTGTCATTAGTTAGTAGTCTATCATGGAGAAGAGGATGGTACATGAAAAACTAGAGCATTTTTAAGTGGTATAATTAAAAGCAGTAGATCCTGATCCAAACACTCTTGCTCCCAAGGCCCAGACCCTGTAACACACTGGGTCTGGGCACTGTAGCCTGAAGACAAGGTTTTTTATAGCTCACGAAAAATGTTTTTAAAGAGTTATTAGCATTGACATAGAGAGTTGTTGCAAAAGTCACAAGGGCAACAAAAGGGAATAAATAAATATTTAAAAAATATATGTATCTTTTGCCGTCTGAGTTATCGATGGGGCTCAGTGCACAGCTACACTATTCCAGCGGCTTTATTTTAATTTTTTTAAGCTTTTTAAAATTTTTTAATATTTATTTATTTCCTTTTTGTTGCCCTTGTTGTTTTTATTGTTGTTGTAGTTATTGTTATTGATGTCGTCGTTGTTGGATAGGACAGAGTGAAATGGAGAGAGGAAGGGGAAGACAGAGAGGAGGAGAGAAAGACAGACACCTGCAGACCTGCTGCACCGCCTGTGAACCTGGGGCCTCGAACCGGGTTCCTTGCGCCCGCCCTTTGCGCTTTTGCTTAACCCGCTGTGCCACCGCCCGACTCCCATTTTTTAATTTTTTTTTTAATTTACTGTATTACTGGATAGAGACAGAAAAGCACTGAGAGTGGAGGGATAGATGGAGGAGGAGAGACAGAGATACCTGCAGCACTGCTTCGCCACTTGTGAAATTTTCCCCAGCAGGTGGGGACCAGTGGCTTGAACTGGGGTCCCTATGCACTGTGATGGGAGCACTGAACCAGGTGTGCCACTGTCTGGCCCCTTTATTATTTTTTTTATAGCGGGTGAGAGACAGAGAGAGATAGACAGGGAGACAGAGAAGAGACACCTGCAGCACTTCACTACCTGGGGAGTTTCCCCGTCTGCAAGTGGGGACGGGGACCTTCAGCACAGGGACATGGGTGCCTTATCTACCTTCTGGCCCTAAGGATTATTTTTCAAGGGTGGGGCAAAGGGGAAGATGAAGAATACTTGGCAGAAACCTCTGTGGCCTACAAAGTCTGCCTTTACTCTCTGGTCCTAGACAAAGACGCTTTGCTGCCCCCGCCCCGTCCCGGGCCTTGCCACGTTTGCCTAACTGGTCCAGTGACAGACTGAGCTCTGCAGCTGAGTGGCGCTTGGGTTTGCCAGGGCATAGGGGGCTGAGCTACCTTGCTTGTTTCCTTTTTCCTTCTCTAGGCCGAGGACATGAGTGTCAAGTCGGAGGGGGAGCCAACAGTGCGGAAACCAAAGCAGCGGCTGCGTCCTGAGCCTCTGATCATCCCCACCAAGGCGGGCACCTTCATCGCCCCTCCCGTCTACTCCAACATCACCCCATACCAGAGCCACCTGCGATCTCCCGTCCGCCTTGCGGACCACCCCGCCGAGCGGAGTTTTGAACTGCCTCCCTACACACCGCCCCCCATTCTCAGCCCTGTGCGGGAAGGCTCCGGCCTCTATTTCAATGCCATCATGTCAACCAGCAGCATCCCGGCCCCTCCTCCCATCACACCAAAGAGTGCCCATCGCACTCTGCTCCGGTCTAGTGAGTTTCCCTGCAGTGGGCCTGGGGGTGGGGGAGGGCAGGATCTAAACTCCACTTCTGGGACTGCTGGGGACTGGGCTGGAAGGGCATAGAAAAAGGGGGTGTCTGTTCTCTTCTGAGAGCCAGCAGGAAATTGCCGTGGCTCAAGATCACCACGGGTTGTTGAGGGAGGGTGTCAGCCCAACTGTATTGGTTCAAATCCCAAATCCACCACTTAGGACTACACCCCTTTGAGCCTCAGTTTCTTCAGTATTTAATTGAGAATGTTAGTTGGATTTTTTTTTTTCAACTTTAGAGCTATACTGAGTAATGGTTCACAGTATACTCTTTTATTTTAGTATTATTTTTTGTCCATTTGTTTTGTCTCCAGGGTTATCACTGGGCTCAGTGCTGGCACTACAAATCCAGTGCTGGGGGGGGGGGCATTTTTTCCATTATTTTTATTGGATAGGACAGAGAGAAATTGAGAGAGGAGAGGAGGATAGAGAGGGACGAGAAATATAGATACCTGTAGACCTGCTTCACTGCTTGTGTAGCAACTCCCCTGCAGGTGGGGACTGGGGACTCAGACTGGCATCCTTGCCCAGTTCCTTGCGCTTCATACTATGTGCACTTAACTGCCCGCCCCCCCCCCCAGTATACTTTTTTTTTCCACCGCTCCCATCACCAAAGTCTGTCTCCACCCTGACAACCCTCATAGAGAACCACAACAGTTCTCCCGGTCTTAGACTGTAGTTGACATTTTTTCTCCACATTCGTTTGTTCGGTTCTCTATATTCCACACATGACTGAAACCATTCTGTAGTTCAAACCCCAAATCCACCACTTATGCAAGTCATTTAAATGCTTTGGGCCTCAGTTTCTTCAGTATTTAACTGAGAATGTTAGTTGGATTTGTCAAGATTTGATTGCTGTGGGTCCACTAATAGCAATTTCCTATGGATTGACCCAGTAGCTTCCTCAAGGGATTATGATGAGGACAGACCCACTAGCACATACAAAGCTCATAACATCATGTCTGGTGCATCACATTTACTCTTTTAAAAAGGTGTTTTGTGTTTGCTGCTTTTTAATTATTTTTCAGAGTCTGAACCTTGCCAATGAAGGATTTCATCACTTCAGCCCTTTTTCCTTTCAGCCAGAGAGACAAAGCAGAGCCCCTTTCCAGCCCCTTACACTCATCTGAGACACCACAGTACTTGAGCTTCCTCCACTGCCATCACACATCCCATAGGACTTGAACCTCCAAGAGGAGACATTTTGGGTGGCCTCCGTGGTGAATTGATGAAAAATGTTGAGAGAACACACACACACACACACACACACACACACACACACACACATCCATTTCTCCCTGAGGAAAAAAGGGATGATCCTGCCCCCTTAGGCTAGCGGGGAGGATTTTGCAGGCATGAACAACCAGAGGCAGCACCAGGTTAACCTCTGACCTCATCCATGCCATGGCTCTCTGGTGCCTCCTTTTTTTTTTGTTTACTATTTAATTTATTCCCTTTTGTTGACCTTGTTTTATTGCTGTAGTTATTATTGTTGTTGATGTCGTCTTTGTTGGATAGGACAGAGAAATATGGAGAGAGGAGGGGAGACAGAGAGGAAAAGAGAAAGACAGACACCTGCAGACCTGCTTCACTGCCTGTGAAGCGACTCCCCTGCAGGTGGGGAGCTGGGGGCTGGAACCGGGATCCTTAGGCTGGTCCTTGCGCTTTGCGCCACCTGCACTTAACCCACTGCGCCACAGCCCGACTCCCTGGTGCCCCCTTCTGTCTGTGGGCTGGAAAGAGTTCTCCCTGGACCGGCCAGCTGCAGGCCCTCTAGAAGATTTGAAACTTCCCTCCCCACCCACATTGTGCAGGAAGAGGTCGGTGTAGCGAATAGACTGGTAGCCGAGAGACCACCTGTCCTCCACAGAGCACTCGGGTGAAACCGCACAACGCCTGCGTCCTGTGTGGGCAGAGAGTACAGGGACATGGTGGGGTTGTCTTGGAAGCTTGGGAAGCAGAAGTTTCCAGGCTGTGAGTGCAGCTGACTCTAAGCACTCAGGTCTGCAGAGGCTTCTAGCCCGAGGTGAAAGCATTCAGGAGAGGGTGGGGCTAGAGCTCTGGGCGGGAAGGGGCGAGCTCCGGCTCTGCGGAGGAAGTGCTTGCTGCAGAGGCCTGGAGGTAGGATTGTGCAGGGGGTGGGGGCTAGGCCCAGAGCCTCTTCCGGAATGGAGGGGCTTGCATGGGCGGAGGGGCTGCACTTTGCACTCGGCTGAGGAGCTCAGGTTCGGTGCACGCTGCAGAGGCGAATCCGCAGACTTTTGTTTTGGGAGTGAGTCTTGACCATGTGGTGTGTTGAGATTATTAATGCAGGGGAAGTTGAGGCAGGGGAAGGGGTGAAGGAGTGAGACCATATTGCAATTGTGGGTTAAATAGTGGAGTTGATTGCGTTTCGTGGGAGCTCCTGGAGCAGGGACATGACTTTAGGAGTGGCATTGGTGTGGTGGTGAGAGTGATTGCCAGCACTTACAGAGGGCCAGGCTCTGTGCGTGGCTTCAGCCACCTATCATGCCAACCCCGGGGAATTGGAAATAATCGTCTCTTGGGGCCTGTGTGAAAACGGAGGCACCCACATGCTTAGCAGAGTCACGGCTCCCCTCACCGTTGCAACACTGCAGAGCCAGGGCTCCAGGCCCGACTTCTAGGCATGAACCTCTGTGTTACCTCTGTGGTTCTTTTGCATGCAGAGCTGCCCCCCCCCAGAGGTTTTTTTAGGGATTTGTTGAAGGAGAGAGGGTTCCATTCACTAACCTGTTCTTTGTCCCACAGATAGTGCTGAAGTCACCCCCCCTGTGCTCTCTGTGATGGGGGAGGCCACCCCAGTGAGCATTGAGCCGTAAGTGCAGCCCTGCCTCGCCCCATGCTGTGAGGGTGGTTGGTGGGATCTGGTGCTTCCTGTGAGGAAGAGGAGGGTTCTCGAGGCCTCTCTGGGTTTCTGCAGACAGCTCTGGGCTTACCTGCTGGCACCCTGCTTCTTTGGAAGAGCAGTCCAAGGGACACTCCTTGTCTGGGCATCAGGTGCCTGGAAGTTAGGTGGCTTCTGAGGTACCACGTCCCATCAGGCCCTGTGAGCCTGCAGAGTGTAAACAGGGCTTCCTCTCGCCTTCCTCAGGGCCTGGAAACACCAGGTGTCACTTGTCAGGCTGCCTTCACGGTCCTGATCCCCTTACAGCTCGCCGGGGGCCTTGTTCTCGCCTCTCGCAGCTACCCCTGCAGCTCTCCTCACCACCCTCTAACTCCAGGAGAAAGTGGGGGCTCTTAGTCTCACGGAGAGACCACTCACTCCCTTCCCATCCCACCCCCGCAGGCGGATCAACGTGGGCTCCCGGTTTCAAGCAGAAATCCCATCAATGAGGGACCGTGCTCTCGCAGCTGCAGACCCCCACAAGGCCGACTTGGTGTGGCAGCCCTGGGAGAACCTGGAGGGCAGCCGGGAGAAGCAGAGGCAAGGTGGGAGAGGGGCCCGAGCCAGCAAGGGACGCGTCGGGCTGGAGGGAAGGTACAGGGTAGGCCTGAGACTGACCTCTCCTTTTCCCCACACTCCGTGAACCCAGTGGAAGACCTACTGACAGCTGCCTGCTCCAGCATTTTCCCTGGAGCTGGCACCAACCAGGAGCTGGCTCTGCACTGCCTACATGAGTCCAGGGGAGACATCCTGGTGAGACAGCGCCCCCGAGTGGTGGGAGGACCCCCTGGGAGGATGCCATGGGTGGGAGCCTGCTGTTCAGGAGCCGGGCCTGCTGGAAGGCTGATCAGAAGCATGTGGGAAGCTCTGGCCACACTGCAAGGTGCATAGACTTAACCCAAAGGAACCCTAGTTCCAAACACTAGATTTTGCTGTGTGGGGCTCTCCCACCCATCTCAGTCCCTGATAGTTGGAATTGTGCCTGTAACTGCCTACCTTGGGGGCCGTGTGTTCCCTCTCCAGGCACCCCATGGCTTCACTCCTGAGCAGCCCACCCTGTATGTCCTGACCGATCTTTCGCTTCCCTCAGGAAACGCTGAATAAGCTGCTACTGAAGAAGCCGCTGCGGCCTCATAACCACCCACTGGCAACATATCACTACACAGGTGAGTCTGGCGGTGGGCCTGGCCTCCAGGGGCACCGAGTCACACTGGGTAGGGGAAGGCACTGGGAGGTGGAGAGACAAGCAGACAAGAGCCAGAGTGACAGAATTGACACCTAAACTGGAGTAGCTTCCTGTGCACTACAGAAGACGGGGAGAAGGGTGTGAGCAGGTGGGAACCCATCCCAGTAAGAGGAACCGTAGGACACTGCTGGTCGGTCCTGCTGGCGCCATCCACGCTGGCATCAGGCAACTGGAATTTGGACGGTTCCTGAGGTGCCCCACCCCATCTGGGCATTGTGAGCCTGTGGAGTCATCACAGCAGCCCTGTGTGGGTCCCTGCTGAGTCTGCCGGCTGCTTCCTCTTGCATAGTCCTTACCAGTGCGTCTTCTGACGATAGGTCTCTTTTCCACACGTGAGGAGGGTGTCTCCTGCTTGGTAAGAGCAGAAACAAGATGTGTAGTCAGCTCTAAACACAGCAGAGACATGGGTGGGTGATGTCACACACTGGAACAGCTCCCCCGACCTCCACCCCCCAGTGCCCGTAGTCCGCTCCACCTCACCACCCTGATTCCCCCCTTGCCCCGCAGGCTCAGATCAGTGGAAGATGTCTGAGAGGAAGCTCTTCAACAAAGGCATGGCCATCTATAAGAAGGATTTCTTCCTGGTGCAGAAGCTGGTGAGCTGAGTCTGTTTCAGGGGCAAGTGAGGGGGGCAGGAATTCCCTGCGTGATTTCTGGCTCCCCCTGCTGGAATGGGGAGGCAGCTGTAATTTGCTAACAAGACCTCTTAAGAGCAGTTAGGTCAAGCTACGGAGACAGCATAGTGGTTTCCACAAAAGACATTCATGCTTGAAGCTCCCAGGTCCCATATTTTATACCTGGTACCAGCATAAGGCAGAGCTAAGCAGTGCTCTAGTGAACAGTAAATTAAAAAAATGTTTGGGGCCTGGTTAAGCACACACATTATAGTGCACAAGGGTGCAGGTTCAAGCCCCTGGTCCCCACCTGCAGGGGGAAAGCTTCACTAGTGTGAAGCAGTGCTGCAGGTGTTTCCATGTCTCTTTCTCTATCTTCCCTTCCCTCCCAACTTCTCTGTCTCTAAATAAATATTAAAAATTAAAAACTGGGGGGTCGGGCGGTGGCGCAGTGGGTTAAGTGCAGGTGGCGCAAAGCGCAGGAACCGGAGTAAGGATCCCGACTCCGGTCCCCACCTGCAGGGGAGTCACTTCACAGGCGGTGAAGCAGGTCTGCAGGTGTCTGTCTTTCTCTCCACCTCTCTATCTTCCCCTCCTCTCTCCATTTCTCTCTGTCCTATCCAACAACAAACAATATCAACAATGGTAATAATAATGACCACAACGAGGCTACAGCAATAACCAGCAATAACCCTAGAGGGGAAAAATAATAATAATAATAATAAAATAATTTTATGTTTTTTAGGGCTGGGCAGTGGTGCAAACAGTAAAGCACACAAGTTACCATGTATGAGGACCTGGGTTCAAGGCCCTGGTCCCCACCTGCAGGGGGAGCTTAGCAAGCAGTGAAGCCTCTCTTTTCTTCTGCCGCCCCTCCCTTTCTTTCTGCCTCTATCATAATAAATAAATGGAAGCAGCTGCCACCAGAAGCAGTGGACTTACCATACAAGCTCTGAACCCCATCGATAACACTGGTGGCAAAAAAAAAAAAAAAGAAAGAAAATCACTTTTTTTTTTTGCCTCCAGGGTTATTGCTGGGGCTCGGTGCCTGCACCATGAATCCACTGCTCCTGGAGGCTATTTTTTCCCTTTTTTTTTTTTTTTTTGCCCTTGTTTTTTTTTATCGTTGTGGTTATTATTGTTGTCATTGATGTCATTTTTGGATAGGACAGAGAGACATGGAGAGAGGAGGGGAGAAAGAGGGGGAGAGAAAGATAGACATCTCCAGACCTGCTTCACCACTCATGAAGTGACCCCCCTGCAGGTGGGGAGCTGGGGGTTTGAACTGGGATCCTTATGGTCTTTGCTCTTGGCGCCACCTACGCTTAACCCACTGTGCTACTGCCTGACCCCCAAAATCACATTCATTTATTTATTTATTTTAATTTTTTTATATTTATTTTCCCTCTTGTTGCCCTTGTTTTTCATTGTTGTTGTAGTTATTGTTGTTGATGATGTTGTCATTGTTAGATAGGACAGAGAGAAATGGAGAGAGGAGGGGTAGACAGAGAAGGGGAGAGAAAAACAGACACCTGCAGACCTGCTTAACCACCTGTGAAGTGACTCCCCTGCAGGTGGGGAGCCGGGGGCTCAAACCAGGATCCTTATGCCGGTCCTTGCGCTTTGCACCACGTGCACTTAACCTGCTGAGCTACCGCCTGACTCCCAAAATCACATTTTTTTAAAGAAGAGAAGTTATAGAGAGTCGGGCGATAGTACAGCAGGTTAAGCGCACATGGCGCAAAATGCAAGGGCCGGTGTTAGGATCCCGGTTTGAGTCCCCAGCTCCCCACCTGCAGCGGAGTCGCTTCACAAGCGGTGAAGCAGGTCTACAGGTGTCTGTCTTTCTCTCCCCCTCTCTGTCTTCCCCTCCTCTCTCCATTTCTCTCTGTCCTATCTAACGGCGATGACATCAGTAACCACAACAATAATAAAAAATAAATAAATATAAAAAAATTTTTAAAAAGAGAGAAGTTATGGCAGTACCGCTAAGTAACCCAGAATCAGTTCTCTAATCAGAGCACAGAGGGAAACAAAACAAACAAAAACGAATCCTGGGCTGGGGAGAGCTCATTGAGCAGAGTGTCCATATTGCCGTGTACGTGACCCAGCCTTTAGTTCTGGCACCACATGGTGTAAGTGCAGTGGCAACGGGAGAAGCTTCAGTTCTGTAGTATCTGTCTCACTCATTACACAGATTTCCAAATGAAAAGACAGATGGCCCAGAGCAATGAAATCACGCACGGTTCCAGTAAACAAGCAAGCAAACAAGCAGGCCTTTTTGGTTCTGGGCCCCTTTCATCAACTTAGGGTAGTGTGACTATATTGAGGATGTGGCCTGGCGGGCCACCAGAGCTAGTGGTGTGTCAGACTTCAAATACTGGCTTGCCTGAGGGAGTATAAGAGGAGGCCTCAGGCAGCGGTGAAGCCTCCCTCACCAGACTGGGGGACATTGAAAGCCACCATTTAGAGGGGACCGGGTGTATTAGGAGTGGTATGGCCTAGACAAAAGCCACAAGTCATAGGGGGCTGAGAGGTCACCCTAAGGTGAGGGAATGGAGAGCCAGCAAGTGCCCATGTAACTGACCTGGGTACCTTTGCCCACTTCCTGTCTGCTCTGGGGCTCAGTGGGCTCACTAGAGGCCTAATTTCCCTTTATCTTCTATGTTCTTTTGGGAGGGTAGAGTGCATGCTTTGCTAATCCAGGGACTTGTAGCTTTTTAGCCCTTCTCAAGAAAACCGATCCTTGGGAGAATGAGTTTTGTGGCTCTCTGGGCAAAGGCTCCAAGAACACAGACTTTGCTCCAGGGAGTGCAGGTTGAGCAGAGCCTACTCCGGTGACCACAGCAAGCACCATGATGCCTTCTCCAGGGCACATGCTGGAAGGGCAGGCTGGTGTCTAGTTATAGTCCATTCTTTAAGAAGCCTGTGTGTCTAGAGAAGTGACTCAGCTCATAGAGTGTTGGACTTAGGTTCCCAGTTCAATCCCTAGCACTGCATGTGCCAGAGTGTACTCTGGTTTCATTTTCTCCCCCTCTCTGCCTCATGTGAAACTCCCTCTAGTATGTAGTCAATAAAATAAATCTTAAAAAAGAAGAAAGAGGGAGCTGGGCAGTAGTGCAGTGCGTTAAGCACAGGTGGCACAAAGCACCAGGACCGGTGTGAGGATCCCGGCTCGAGCCCCCGGCTCGCCACTTGCAGGGGGGTCTCTTTACAGGCGGTGAAGCAGGTCTGCAGGCGTCTTTCTCTCCCCCTCTCTGTCCTATCCAACAGCGATGACATCAGTAACAACAATAATAGCTACAGCAATAAAACAAGGGCAATAAAAGGAAATAAATATTTAAAAAAAAGAAAAAAGAAACTTTTTTGTTTTGCAACTGGGGCACTGCTCAGCTCTTGACTGTTGGTGCTGGAACTTGGAATTTCTTGTGTGCACGTCTTGTGTACTGCCGCTGTACTGCCTCCCTGGCCCCAAATAAAATAGTTTTCTGTTCATTTTCTTTTCCTGAACACCCCACTCCTTGATTCCCACTCCTGGGAAGCACATGCCTGTGAAATTCACTGAGGCACCTCAGATGTCTTAATGAAAAGGACAGACCCCTAGTCAGTCAGTCAACAGATGATCAGAGAGAACTGAAAGTGAGAATGCACGTAGAATTCATTTTTTATTTATTAGTTATTTTATTTTACTAGAGCACTGCTCAACTCTGACTTATGGTGCTGCTGGAACCTTTGGTGCTTCAGTCATGAAAGTCTTTTTGCATAACCACTATGCTATCTCCCCAGCCCTGCACACAGAATCGTATTCTTAGGCCGGTCCTTGCACATCGCACCATGTGCACTCAATCCCACTGTGCCACTGCCCGAGAATCTTAAATCTTATTAATAAAAATGTGACTTGGCTATTCCTAGACAAAGCTAGTTTCTTTCCTCCTCACTGGACCCCTTGGGTCCTGGGGGTAGGACTTCCCAGCTCCCACCAGTACCACTTAGCTGGGTGGCTGAGTATTTTGGGAGGGGGGGGGATTTAGAAATCTAGAGTCATTTGAGGAATAGCAGGAAAAAACGCAAGGTTCCAGCTGAAGTGTACGTGTCATGGTGAGGTTGGGGGTGGCTGGGGGGCGGGTAGGATCTCACAGTTCACCTAGTCTCACACAATACACAAAAGGTACTTGCTAAGGTCATACCTCCATCTGGTGGCAGAGAGAGGAGCACTGTTTTAACCTTCTTCCTCTCCAAGCCTTTCTTGTAACGTGTACACTCAAGCCAGCGTGCTACCGCCTGGCCCCTCAGCCACGTCATTCTTGTTAGCTTCACAATTCCACTGTGACATAGGGCATTCTGACATGTTTCTGTCCTCACTTGTCACTCACTGCCATCCAAAGACAAATGACCTTGTATGGTTGATGAAAGAAGGGAGTCTTAAGTGGGCTCTGAATGTGGATGGTATCCAGACTCCTCCCATTTGTGTTTTATCCTGAAAAGCTTCAAGCCTACAGCTACATTGAGAGACTTGCACCATCACCAGGCATATGGTCCTCGCTTAGATTTACCAGTTGTTAATATTTCTCACATTTGCTTTTTGTCCCTATGTAAACATGTGTATATACATATATACACACACATATATGTATGTATATGTAAATGTATATACACACACATATATATATGTATGTATATATAAATGTATACACACACACACACACATCTTGCTCTCACTCTTGCTCTCTTAGCTAATGATTAAAAGCAAGTTGTAGGGGTTGAAGGATAATTCACATGAGAGAGCATATATTGTGCCAAGCCCTGGGTTTGAGCCCTTGCACCACATGGGAGAAGCTCCATGGGTGGTAGAGTAGGGCTGTTATTTCTTTATCTACTTAAAAAGGAGGAGAGTGAAAGAAAAGCAAGATTGGCCTGGCAGCCAGGTGGTGGCGCACCTGATTGTGCATGTTACAGTGCACGAGGACCCAGGTTCAAACCCCCCAGCCCCCACCTGCAGGGGGAAAGCTTCACAAATGGTGGAGCAGTGCTGCAGGTGTCTCTCTGTTTGTCTCTTCCTCTCAATTTCTGGCTGTCTTTTATCAAATAAATAATAAAGATGCAAAGTTTTTATTATTATTATTAAAAGAGAAAGATTGTCCTGCGAGTAGTGAAATCATACCAGCACACATACACAAAAGCAAGTTGTACTGAAAAAGGATAATTCTCTCACAAAACCACAGTGCCGCTGCCACACTCAAGAAACTTCAGTAGATGCGGTGATACTCTCCGGTATGAATTCATATGCCAGTCTTTTTTTTTTTTTTTTTTTTTTTTTTAGCTGCCTCCTCCTCCTCCTCCTTCTTTTTCTAGTAATGCTGAAGCTATTGATGAATGATGGTCAGTATATGGCGCAGAGAGTATTCACTGCAGAAATACCTGTATTTCCTAGGTTTACCACAGTTTGGGCCTTGAGACTAAAAGGGGGAGGTGCAGGGACTAGACTGACTGGAATACCCTCAGGCAGCTGAGTTCAACCAGCAATTCTGACCTCACTTTTGACCTCACACCAGATTCAGACCAAGACGGTGGCCCAGTGCGTGGAGTTCTACTACACCTACAAGAAGCAGGTGAAAATTGGCCGCAATGGCACACTAACCTTTGGGGATGTGGATACCAGTGATGACAAGTTGGCCCAGGAAGAGGTTGAAGTGGATATTAAGGTGACTCTCTTCCCGGCCTCAACTCCTGGGTCTTTGGGCTGTGTTGGGGCCAGGGGATGAGTGGGGAGACGGAGGCCAAGCTCTCCAGGAGTCTTGAGGGGAAGGCAGTGTCCCTGACAGCCCCCTGGCAGCTGATGTCCTCTACCCTGGCAGGTCC
Organism: Erinaceus europaeus; assembly: GCF_950295315.1. Taxonomy (NCBI): domain Eukaryota; kingdom Metazoa; phylum Chordata; class Mammalia; order Eulipotyphla; family Erinaceidae; genus Erinaceus; species Erinaceus europaeus. Next base: position 77,495,050 of record NC_080177.1, read on the forward strand.
TTTTGTTTTCTCTGTGTCACCAGGTCCTTGTAATAATACACTGTGTTATTGCAGGGCGGTGGGGAAGGTTGCCCCAGTATTTGCAGCAGGCCAGCTTACTAGCCCCTCCACCTCTGCTCCCCAGACTTTAGTTAGTCCTTCTCTGCTCCACCTGCCTCCTGTCACACGTCATCACTAGTGTCATGTCCACTTATCACTTGTGCCTGTGCTGGATGTTTTCATTAATCAACTCACTTTTTTTTTTTTTTTTTTTACTCAGAAAAGAAGTTGCTTTCTTTTTTAAAAAAAAAAAAAAATCATGTTCATTAATAGAAGCCAGTCTTGTTTGCCGGAGATGGTCCTGGTAAAAATAGGAACATCAAAGAGTGTTAAATTCTAACTAGACACTGTTACTTGCCATCCAAGTAAGACTGAGGCCTGACCTCTCTTTAAATCAAGAGAAGGATAAAGATAACACCAACGCAAGACTTTGTCCTTGACAGCTCAGAATTTAAAAAAAGAATAATAATAATATAACTGACAAAGAGAATATCATTAAATTCTCTGTCCACGTATCCACCTGGCATCTTCTTGAGGGGGTGAAAAATCCACTCTTGGTGACGTGCTGCCCTGAGATGAGGGGGGGAGGTTAGTCCCCATTTTCTAGGCGGGAGGGGAGGGAGTAGAGGACAGCGAGAGTTTCTAAGTGGATCCCTGGGATGCTGCTCAGCTCCTTCAGGCCACGCTGGCAGAGACACCGCTCCAAGCTGGTGAGGGACCAGCATACTGCCATGCCGCTCTTGGCTAGGTTTAAGTGCTCAAACTCACCCCGAGGATTTTCGGCGTCTGAGACCCTCTCTCCTTCCCCAGGCCAGCAAGCAACAGAGGGTGGGGTGGGGGGTGCAGTGTAGTCACAGCTCTGGAGGCTCCAGGCAGGACGAGCAGGGCCAGAAGCAGCCTGCCCCTGCAGTCTGACTGAGCTCTAGGCCACTGCTCTCGTTCTTGTCCCCTCATAGACTTCCCAGAAGTTTCCAAGGGTGCCTCCTCCCAGAAGAGAGTCCCCAAGTGAAGAGAGGCTGGAGCCCAAGAGGGAAGTAAAGGAGGGAGAGGAAGAGGTGCCAGAGAACCAAGAAAAGGGGGAGCAGGAAGAGGGGAGAGAAGGAAGCCGGCGGGCAGCGGTTGTCAGAGCCGCGCAGACACTACAGGCCAATGAGTCGGTAAGTGTGTCCGGGAGCCCAGAGCAGGAGGAGGGCTGGAGAGGGCCCTCGGGGGCGGACAGAGCAGGAACATGGCAACGATCATCTTCATCAGAGCAGGAAGCGCACCACACACCCATCTCCTCCTCTGTCACCCTGTGTGTCAGGTACTGTTACTCTCCCCTTTATAGAGAAGGAAAGTGAGACAAGGTGAGACAGCCTGGCTCCAGCCATTTACTTCTTCACTATCCTGTTTCTGTATCGGAAACATGTGAGAGCCCAGAGGGCAGGGCGTCCCCCTAAGAAAGCTTCATCCCTGACAAGAATGTCTGACAATGAGTTGAGACTTTGGGGAATACAGTTGTGTCCCGTCTCCGGCCACGGAAATGGCTGGTAGAGCACAGAACTTGCACACCGGCTCCTGATTCAGTCCCTGGCCCCACATGTACTGTAGTGCTGCTCTGGCTCCTCTGTTTCATGTGACGCTTTCTGTCTCATATGAAATTTTAAAAAATAATATTTAAAAAAAAAGAAGGAAAAAAGGGTGGGGGTACAGCATAATGGTGATGCAAAGAGACTCTCATGCCTGAGGCTCTCAAGTCCTAGGTTCAATCCCCCACACTGCCATAAGCCAGAGCTGAGCAGTGCCCTGGTAAAAAAAAAAAAAAAAAAGAAGAAAAGAAAGAAAAAAGAAAATAGATATATTAAAGGGCCAAGCAGTGGTGACAGGAAGCTTTATAAGCAGCAAAACATGTCTGCAGGTGTCTGTCTTTCTCCCTGTCACTGCCTTTTTTCTAAATTTCTTTCTGTGCTATCAAAACAGAATGGAAAAATAAAACAAAATGGAGAAATATCTGGTGGGGGCAGTGGATTTGTAGTGTCAGTACCAAGCCCCAGCAATAACCCTTGTGGCAATAAAAATAATAAATATTAAAATCAAATAAACATTTTTTTTTTTTAAGCCATGCCCTCTGGTACAGGGAATAAAGTGCTTTCACATCCTTGTCACCTCACTAGCTCCTCAGCTTAATGCCCTGCGTTGCAGGTGCAGGAAACCAGCTTTAGACGTGCTGTGCAACTTACCAGAGGCCCCGCCTCAGGCCCTCAGACTCCTAGTGCAGTGCTCGGACCTACCTCACAGCTAGGAAACAAGACATGCCAGCCAGGGCGGTTCTTAATCAGGGAGAGTTCCCCCAGCAGAATCTATTAGTCTTTTTTTTTTTTTTAAAGATTTTATTTATTTATGAGAAAGATAGGAGGAGAGAGAAAGAACAATACATCACTCTGGCACATGTGCTGCCGGGGATTGAACTTGGGACCTCATGCTTGAGAGACCAGAGCTTTATCACTGCATCACCTCCCGGACCACAATACTTTAATTATATTAAATGAATATGTACACATACACAGAGAGTAGCATCAGATAATGAAGTGAGGGATTTACATATGTACAGTGCCACTGCTGAGTGGCCTCCCACGTCCAATTTTCTCATTCTTTTTTTTTTAAATAATTTATTTCTTTATTGGGGAATTAATGTTTTACATTCAACAGTAAATACAATAGTTTGTACATGCATAACATTCCCCAGATTCCCATTTAACAATACAACCCCCACTATGTCATTCATCATCTTTCATGGACCTGTATTCTCCCCACCCACCCACCCACCCACCCCAGAGTCTTTTACTTTGGTGTAATACTCCAATTCCATTTCAGGTTCGATTTGTGTTTTCTTTTCTAATCTTGTTTTTCAACTTCGGCCTGAGAGTGAGATCACCCCATATTCATCCTTCTGTTTCTGACTTATTTCACTCAACATGATTTTTTCAAGGTCCATCCAAGATCGGCTGAAAACGGTGAAGTCACCATTTTTTACAGCTGAGTAGTATTCCATTGTGTATAGAGACCACAACTTGCTCAGCCACTCATCTGTTGTTGGACACCTGGGTTGCTTCCAGGTTTTGGCTATTACAAATTGTGCTGCCAAGAACATATGTGTACACAGATCTTTTTGGATGGATGTGTTGGGTTCCTTAGGATATATCCCCAGGAGGGGAATTGCAGGGTCATAGGGTAGGTCCATTTCTAGCCTTCTGAGAGTTCTCCAGACTGTTCTCCACAGAGGTTGGACCCATTGACATTCCCACCAGCAGTGCAGGAGGGTTTCTTTGACCCCACACCCTCTCCAGCATTTGCTGCTGTTACCTTTTCTGATGTATGACATTCTCACAGGAGTGAAGTGATATCTCATTGTTATCTTGATTTGCATTTCTCTGACAATCAGAGACTTGGAGCATTTTTTCATGTGTTTCTCGGCCTTTTGGATCTCTTCTGTGGTGTATATTCTGTCCAAGTCCTCCCCCCATTTTTGGATGGGGTTATTTGTTGTCTTGTTGTTGAGTCTGGCAAGCTCTTTATATATGTTGGTTATTAAACTCTTATCTGATGTATGGCATGTAAAGATCTTCTCCCATTCTGTGAGGGGTCTCTTGATTTGGGTAGTGGTTTGTTTTGCTGTGAAGAAGCTTTTAAATTTGATGTAGTCCCATAGGTTTATACTTGCCTTAGTCTTCCTTGTAATTGGATTCGTTTCATTGAAAATGTCTTTAAAATTTATGTGGAAAAAAGTTCTGCCAATATTTTCCTCTAAGTATTTTATAGTTTGTCGTCTAACATCCAAGTCCTTGATCCACTTGGAATTTACTTTTGTATTTGGTGAAATACAGTGATTCAGCTTCATTCTTCTGCATGTTTCAACCCATTGTTTCCAACACCATTTGTTGAAGAGACTCTGCATTCCCCATGTAATAGTCTGGGCCCCTTTGTCAAAGATTAGATGTCCATAGGTGTGGGGCCTCATTTCTGGGCTCTCAATTCTATTCCACTGGTCAGTGTGTCTGTTCATGTTCCAGTACCAAGCAGTTTTGATGACAATGGCCCTATAATACAGTTTGAGATCTGGTAGTGTGATGCCTCCGGTTCTGTTCTTTTTTCTCAAGATTGTTTTGGCAATTCTAGGTCTTTTCTGGTTCCAGATAAACATTTGTAGCATTTGTTCTATTCTCCTAAAAAATGTGCTTGGGATCTTGATGGGGATAGCATTAAATTTGTAGATGGCTCTGGGTAATATATTCATCTTGATGATGTTAATTCTTCCAACCCATGAACATGGAATATCTTTCCACTTCTTTGTGTCTTTTTCAATTTCTTTGAGTAGTGACTCATAATTTTCAGTATACAAGTCTTTCACTTCTTTGGTTAGGTTTATTCCTAGATATTTTATAGTTTTTGTTGCTATAGAAAAAGGAACTGATTTCTGGATTTCAATTTCTTCTAACTTAGTGTTTGCATAGAGGAATGCCACTGACTTTTGAATGTTAATTTTATAGCCTGACACCTTACTGTATTGCCTGATGATTTCCAAAAGATAATTGCTGGATTCCTTAGGTTTTTCCATGTATACTATCATGTCATCTGCAAATAAGGACAGTTTGACTTCTTCTCTTCCAATCTGTATCCCTTTAATTCCTTGCTCCTGCCTGATTGCTATGGTAAGAACTTCCAACACTATGTTGAATAGTAATGGTGATAGTGGGCAGCCTTGTCTAGTACCTGATCTGAGGGGAAATGCTTCCAGTTTTTCACCATTGAGTATGATGTTGGCTGTATGTTTGCTATATATAGACTCCACTATCTTCAGGAATTTTCCATCTATTCCCATTTTTTGTAGTGTTTTGATCATAAAGGGATGTTGTATTTTGTCAAAGGCTTTCTCTGCATCTATTGATATGACCATGTGGTTTTTGGTCTTGCTTTTGTTGATGTGGTGGATCACATTGATTGATTTACGTATATTAAACCAACCTTGCATGCCTGGGATAAACCCCACTTGGTCATGATGAACAATCTGTTTGATATACTGCTGTATCCGGTTGGCTAGAATTTTGTTCAATATTTTCGCATCTATGTTCATCAGAGATATTGGTCTGTAGTTTTCTTTTTTGGTTGTGTCCCTGTCTGCTTTTGGTATCAGGGTGATGTTGGCTTCATAGAAGCTGGCAGGGAGTATTCCAGTGTCTTCAATTTTCTGGAAGACTTTTAAAAGTAGAGGTATTAGTTCTTCTTGGAAGGTTTTGTAGAATTCATTTGTAAAACCATCTGGTCCAGGACTTTTTATTTTTGGGGAGATTTTTGATAACTGTTTCAATTTCATTAGCTGTGATGGGCCTGTTCATGTTATCCACTTCCTCTTTACTTAGTTTTGGAAGTTGATAGGTATCTAGGAAATCATTCATTTCTTTCAGGTTCTCTAGCTTGGTGGCATATAGTTGTTCATAGAAGCCTCGCATGATATGTTGAATTTCTGCAGTGTCTGTTGTGATTTCTCCTCTTTCATTTACTATCCGATTTATTTGGGTCTTCTCCCTTTTTTGTTTTGTGAGTCTGGCTAAAGGTTTGTCAATTTTGTTTACTCTTTCGAAGAACCAACATTTACTTTCATTGATCTTTTGTATGGTTTTCCTATTCTCAATGTTCTTGATTTCTGCCCTAACTTTAGTGATTTCTGTCCTTCTGGTTGCTTTAGGATTCCTTTGTTGTTCTTCTTCTAGGTCTTTAAGGTGTGCAATCAGGCTGTTTATTTGTGCCTTTTCTTGTTTCCTAATGTGTGCTTGTATAGCTATGAACTTCCCTCTTAGGACTGCTTTAGCTGTGTCCCAAATATTTTGATAGCTTTGTGTCTTCATTTTCATTGAACTCTCGAAGCATTGTGATTTCTTCCTTGATTTCCTCTTTGACCCAGAAGTTGTTAAGAAGTGTACTGTTGGGAGTCGGGCTGTAGTGCAGCGGGTTAAGCGCAGGTGGCGCAAAGCACAAGGACTGGCATAAGGATCCCGGTTCGAACCCCGGCTCCCCACCTGCAGGGGAGTCGCTTCACAGGCGGTGAAGCAGGTCTGCAGGTGTCTATCTTTCTCTCCTCCTCTCTGTCTTCCCCTCCTCTCTCCATTTCTCTCTGTCCTATCCAACAACAACGACAACAACAATAATAACTACAACAATAAAACAACAAGGGCAACAAAAGGGAATAAATAAATAAAATAAAATATTAAAAAAAAAAAAAGAAGTGTACTGTTGAGCTTCCACATTTTGGGACTGTTACTAATCTTTTGTTGATTGTTAAGTGTTAGTTTAATTCCACTGTGGTCTGAGAAGATGCTTGGGATGATTTCAGTGCTCTTGAATTGGCTGATGCTGTCTTTGTGGCCTAACATATGGTCTATCCTTGAAAATGACCCATGTGGATTTGAGTAAAATGTGTATTCCAGTTTCTTGGGATGAATGACTCTGAAAACGTCCAATAGTTCTAGTTTATCTATCTCTTCATTTAGCTCCCTTATGTCTTTACTGATTTTCTGCCTGGATGATCTGTCAAGTTGAGAGAGTGGGGTGTTGAAGTCCCCTACTATGATTGTGTTACTGTTAATATATTGCTGTAGCTCTTTCAGTAGAAGTTTGATGTATTTAGATGGCTTCTCATTGGGTGCATAGATGTTAATAATTGTTAAGTCCTCTTGATTGACTGATCCTCTGAGCATTAAGTAGTGTCCATTCCTATCTTTTTTAATCTTATCTATTTTCAAGTCTATCATGTCAGATATGAGAATAGCTGTTCCTGCCCTTTTTTGTGGGCCATTGGCTTGTATGATAGTTTTCCATCCTTTCACTTTAAGTCTGTGTTTGTCTTGTTGAGTTAGGTGAGTTTCCTGTAGACAACATATTATTGGGTTGTGTTTTCTGATCCATCTTCCTACTCTGTGTCTTTTAATAGGTGAATTCAGGCCGTTGACATTTATTGATATCAAAGATTGAAGATATTTTAACGCCATTCTTGTAGAGTTTTAGAGTGTTTTGATATATGTCCTATTTGTGATGGTCTGGTTGTTTATAGGAGACCTTTCAGAACTTCTTTCAGGGCAGGCTTAGTGATGGTTGCTTCCTTCAACTGTTGCTTGTCTGAGAAGGTTTTGATGCTTCCATCTAGTCTGAATGACAGTCTAGCAGGATATAGTATTCTTGGCTGAAAGCCTTTCTCATTGAGCACTCGATAGATATCTTGCCATTCTCTTCTGGCCTGTAGTGTTTGTACGGAGAAGTCTGCTGCTAATCTTATGGGTTTTCCTTTGTAGGTGACTCTTTGTTTTTCTCTTGCAGCCTTGAGGATCCTTTCTTTATCCTTATTCCTTTCCATTCTAAGTACGGCATGTCTTGGTGTCTTTAGGTCTGGGTTAATTCTGTTTGGGACCCTCTGGGCTTCTTGAATCTTTATGTCTTTGGTGTTGTCTAGACTAGAGAAATTTTCAGCTATTATGGCCTGGAGAATGCTTTCTTCCTCTCCTTCTCTTTCTTCCTCTGGTAAGCCAATAACGCGTATATTGTTTCTTTTGAAGTCATCCCATAGGACTCTGTTGTTGTTTTCAGCATCTCTTAATCTCTTTTTGAGATCTCTTACTTCTTTTTTAGTTGTCTCTATTTCATCCTCAATCTTGCTAATTCTGTCTTCAGCCTCATAGATTCTATTCTCTCTGCCCTCTACTGCTTTCTGGAGTTCATCTATTTTGTTGTCCTGCTCTAATACTGTTTTAGCTTGTTCAGCTAGTTGCCTTCTTAGCTCAGCGATTTCAGCTTTCAGCTCTCTAATAACCATGAGATAATTAGAATTTTCTTCCATATTCTCATTTGTTGTTCCTGCATTTCTGATTACAATTTTTTCAAATTCTTTACTCACTCCTGTTATTATTTCCTTAGCTAATGTTTGGATGTTGAACTCGTTGTTTTGTGCTTCACCCTCTGGAGGACTTTTAGCTGGACTCTTGTCCTGGTTCGAGTCTCCAGTATTTTTTCTTGTTATTTTAACCATTTTATATATTATGTTATGAGTTCCCTTTATCAGTACTTTTCAAATTATTGATCACTATTGCCTGGATTGACTTGTGTCCAAGTAATTTAATTAAGGGTTTTACCGTGGTGGAAGTTAACAGTTTTTTCACTCCCTGAGTTGGAGCTCAGTGGTGTAAAAGCCTCTTTTTTTTTTTCTTCCCTGTAGGCTATGGGAGCCTGAGGGCTTTTAAACTATCAATAGGCTTCTTAGCTTAATCACTGACTCCTGACCAAGAGATAAAGCAGGGTGTGGCAGAGATAATCCAGTGGTTATGCAAAGAGACTTTCACAGCCCCTCAGCTATGCCACCGAGGTATAGGTCTTCTCCTGAGTTTCCTGGTTAGATCTCTGTCCCCTGGTGTCCCTCCCTGTTGCTGCTCCAGATTCTGAGGGCAGTAGCAATGGAGAGTCAGAGTTGCACTTGGTGAGTCTCTGGGGAGTCCTTTCCTCCCTTCAGCTGTCCCCTTGTTGGTGGAGCAGACTGGAGGTGGTGTCTCCACTGATAAACTGTTGAACTGTTAGCAGTCACTTAATCTTTCCTTAGGCCCCTCTCTCCTCTCTGTCACCAGCCACGCGTGTTTGTACTCACGGGTGATTTACTGGGTTCCTGTGGTCATTCTAGTCCTGTCTTGTTTCGATCCAGGTGGTCTCCTTTGGTATTCCTAGTTGATCCCTCTTATTTTTTTTAAGTGGTTTTTTTAATATATATTATTTATTTATTATTGGATAGAGACAGAGAGAAATTGAGAGGAGGGGGGGATAGAGGGAAAGAGATAGAGAGACACCTGCAGCCCTGTTTCACCATCATAAAGCTTTCTCCGTGCATGTGAGAACCAGGGCCTCAAACCGGGGACCTTGCACATGATAATATGAGCTTTTATCCAGGTGCATCACCACCTGGCCCTTAAAGGTGTTTTTTTTTTTTTTGCGCCCCTCCAGGGTTATTGCTGGGCCTCGTGCCTACACCGTGAATCCACTGCTCCTGAAGGCCTTCCCCCCCTTTTGTTGCCCTTGTTGTGGTTATTATTGTTGTTGATGTTGTTCGTTGTTGTATAGGACAGAAACAAATGGAGAGAGGAGGGGAAGACAGAGAGGGGGAGAAAAAGGTAGACACCTGCAGACCTGCTTCACCGCCTGTGAAGCGACTCCCCTGCAGGTGGGGAGCCGGGTTCGAACCGGGATCCTTATGCCGGTCCTTGTGCTTTGCGCCACCTGCGCTTAACCCGCTGCGCTACAGCCCGACTCCCCAACCAGTTTTTTTGTTTTTTTTTTTCCCTAGAGGGGCAGGGCTCTGGAGAGGTGAGGTTCCGGGACACATTGGTGAGGTCTTGTGCCCAGGGAAGTCCGAATGGAATCATAGTAGCATCTACCACTTGGTGGCTGAAAGGCGGGCAGTAAGATATAAAGCAGAGCAAGATGTTTAATAAACAGGAATCATAGGGGCCGGGTGGTGGTGGCGCACCTGGTTGAGTGCACAAGGACTCAGATTTGAGCCCCCGGTCCCCACCTGCAGGGGAAAAGCTTTGCAAATGGTAAAGCAGTGTTGTGGGTGTCTCTCTGTCTCTCTTCCTCTCTGCCACCCCCTTTCTCTGTTGATTGCTGTCTGTTTCTATCTGATAAAGATAATAATAAAAAAATTTTAAAAAAGGAATCATAAAATAGGAACAGAGCAGTTGATAATAGGGCTTTTAGTGTGGAAAGAAGCTAAAGTCTGTTTTAATTATGTTCCCAGTAATTTTTGTTTGAGCCTTTGATAGCTAACATGGAGGTGGACTAAGAATATTATCTGGAAGATGGTGTCAGAGTTGAGAACAGAATTAGAAAGCCGGATTACAGGCGGTGGGAGATAGCATAGTGGTTAGGCAAAGAGACTGTCATGCCTGAGTCTTCAAAGTCCCAGGTTCAGTCCCCCACACCACCATAAGCCAGAGCTGAACAGTGCTCTATGTTCCTCTCTGTGTCTTTCTCTCTCTGCATCTTTCTCAAAAATAAAATAAATACTTAAAAAAAGAAATATTTAAAAAAAAAGAATTAAAAACTAGAAAGCTGGATTAGGGCAGAGAGTAGCTCCCAATCAAAGAAAGTATACAAATACAATTAACTTTATCACATCTGTCTGACCCAGAGCCCACATGTATTCATATTTAGCACAGGACCCTGTATAACCTTCAAGTCCCTGTCAGTCTGAACTCGTAGTCCATGACCACAGCTGGGAACATTCTAGGCTGCTCTCATTTCAGGATCTGTCATCCTTGAGTGGCAGAGTAGGATGTCCCAGCCTCCAGTTGGAAAGGTGGGCAGTCCTTACCATTCCTACTTTTTTTTTTATAGTGAGGGCAAGGCCCTGGGAAAGCCCTCAGAAGGGCTTATGATGATTTTCCTGATAAAAGTGACCAGTCAGGGTGGAGGGAGGGATCTATTAGAGGTCCAGGCCATTGTATCTACAGGGGAATCCTAGGATACCTTGACTATGGCTCTAGGTGATAGGGTGGCCCGATAGTGACCAAAAGGCCATCGTGAAGTGAGACACTCTTGCCCTTTTCCAGCTTTTGTAGTTTCTTCTTCTTTTTTTTTTTTTTTATATATTTTTTAAAGATTTTATTTATTTATAAATGAGGAAGATAGGAAGAGAGAGAAAGAACCAGACATCACTCTGGCACATGTGCTGCCGGGGATTGAACTCAGGACCTCATGCTTGAGAGTCCAAAGCTGTACCACTGCGCCACCTCCCAGACCACATGTAGCTAGCTTCTTCTTTATCAGACCAGCATAGACTTTCTTCCAGCTGTTAAAGCACTGAGTGTCATTTGTTAAAATATTTTTATTAATTGATGGATTGATTGGGTAGAGACAGAGAGAAATTGAGATGGGAAGGAGGGAGATAGAATGGGAGAGAGATACCTACAACATTGTTTCACTTCTTGTGATACACCCCCACACACACACACACACAGGTGGGAAGCCAGGACTTGAACTTGGGTCCTTGCACAATGTAACATGTGTACTCTACCAGCGACTTCGCTGCCTGTCCCCCCGTTAGAGTCTTCTGTGTATGTATTTTACACTGATGCCTGCATATGCCCTACCTCCACCTCCAAGCACTGGGCGCATCTGTTGGCTTCCTGCTGACTCCTGACTCTGCTCCTTCTCCACTTGGATGTGCTGTGCACACATTCATCTGAGTTCTGTTTATCTCTGTGAATACTTTTCTGCAAGGGTTGACCTAGTCCACTTACTTAGGACTCCGCCAGTCACCCAGGGTTCTCATGGTTCCTATAGCCCGTGCAGTGTCACATCAGCTGTCCTCTCCTCTCTGGCACACGCTTGATGTTCTCCCAAGTGACCTGTCGTCATGAGCTGGCCGCCTGTATCTGCCCTGCCACTCTGCACTCTGAGGGTGTGCCACCCTTCTGTGCCCAGTGTATCCCCAGCACCTGTACATCGTGCAGACTGAAATCTCATTTGTGGAATGAATGTGTGAATGGACTAAATGATTGGAAACAGCCACATGTATCAGTGACTGAGACACCAAGGTCCCCTGTCAGGCCTAGGGAGAGAAATCCCAAGCAGCCTGGCTGTGCTATAGTTGCCAGTGGAGAGAGAGAGAGGTAGACAGAAAGGGAGGCAGAAAGAGAAAGATAGATATGGCCGAAGATGGGTGAGAGTGCTGTGTCACTGAAGAATATAAATTAGAAGCTCAAGGGGGTGATTTGGCAAGAGCCTTCCATTGCCAAGATGCCAGGATTTGGGATCCTCCCTACCCCCTATTTTTCAACTCCCCCCCTTCTTTGATTCTCTCCAGGCCAACGACATCCTCATCCTTCGAAGCCACGAGTCCAATGCCCCTGGGTCCACTGATAACCAGGTGTCAGAGAAGCCAAGGGAAGGGCCAGGGAAGTCTCGGAGGGCACTGCCTTTTACAGAGAAGAAGAAAAAAATAGAGACGTTTAATAAGACCCAGAATCAGGAAAACACGTTCCCTTGTAAAAAATGTGGCAGGTAAGAGTGGTGGGGGGAGGGGGGAGGCTCTGTCTCCATGGAAATCTGGCAGAAGGGACTCTGACTCACATTGGTAAGGGAGGGAGGACATCTGAGCTTTGTCTTCTGATTGGCTCCTAGGGTTTCTAGGGCAGTGATGTCACTTGGCAGCTTTAAGGGTGATAACATTGATTCAGAACCCAACCCGCTAGTTCAAAGATGGGGTGGGCCACTGAGTGAAATGGCAGAGCAGGGCCCTGGTCTTTCTGACTCAAGCAAACAAACAAATAAATACAGTGGTCCAGGAGGTGGCTTAGCAGTAAATGCTGGACTTAACAAGGATGAGGTCCTGTGTTTGATCCCAGAAGGAAGCTCTCTCGTCGTCTGGTGGTGTCTGGGAGGTTCTGTGCACTGCACACCCTCACACTCACTCCAGCTCCTGGCCTTTGGGAAGGCAGGAATGACCTCTCACCTGAGCCCACTCCTGTTTGGCTGCAGGGTGTTTTACAAAGTGAAGAGCCGCAGTGCCCACATGAAGAGCCATGCAGAGCAGGAGAAGAAGGCGGCAGCCCTGCGGCAGAAAGAGAAAGAGGCCGCCGCAGCCGCCACCGCCGCCGCCACTGCAGTCAGTGCCTCCCCCCACCATCAGGCCCTACGGGAGGAGAGTGGGGCTGGCGAGAGGGGCTGACACCTTCCCCCTGGACTCCAGCCCTCCGTGCACCAGCCTGGCCAAGCGCCTGCAAGCAGCCTGGACCCTCCAGAGACCGCAAGGAGAGATTGAGTGGACTTTTCTCTGGAAAACAAACAAGACAGTAAAGTGAACGACTCTTTTATTTATAAAGGCCCCAGGAGCCGTGCCCAGACCTGCAAGATCCAGTTGTTGTTTGCATTTGGTCTGTTGGAAGCTGTCCTCATGCTTTCTTGGAACCTTGAGAGCCCCGGCTCACTCGGGCTGCCCCTCTGGAGGGGCTCTAGCCACTGCCACTGCTGCCTCTCACACTGGGACCTCTGCTGCCCTGCAGTCTCTGCTGTCTCCCCTCTCCCCCTCCTCTCCCGGGGCACCTAGGCGAGCCAAGCACAAGCTGTCCCCCATTGTAGCATTACCCCCTTCCCCAGAGGACCTCAGAGACTGCACAGCCTTGCCCCCAGCCCCAACAAGAGGAACTCCCTGGAAAGGAGTGTGGGGCCGTCTGTCTTCTGTCTGCTGCACACGCTGTGTGGGCCCAAGCTGCTCCGGTGACCCTGTCCTCAGAGAGGCCACCTCCCTCCCGGGAGGGAGAGACAGGAGACAGGTACCTATCCCTTTGCTGCTTGCTGATAGCCCTGCCAGGGCTGGGCTGTGTTCTCAGATGTTGGGGGAAGGTGCCATTTTTCCTGTCTAAGCTCCCAGCCTGCTGGAGGGAAGGGGTGATGTAGAGGGGGTAAGCCGAGGGCTAGGCACCCGCGGGAGTTCTCCTAAGCCCTGGCACTTGCCACTTCCCACCTTTTTTTGGCCAAATACCTTTGGGTCCTGGAGGCTGCTGAGGAAGCTCAGTCCAGACCCAGCCTGCTTCCTCTTGGTGCGAGTCCCCTGCCTGCCTCTGTCCTGCTCTCAGCAGCCACCGCCTAAGCCCACCCTACCTGGTCCAGCTGAGCCCCCAGTTCTGCATGCTGGAGATTTCTGGATCCTTCCCTGGGAGGGGGAGGTCTCCTAGCCACACTGGACAGGAGCCTTCATTCCTTGACTTGTGTCATTTGGGAGTTATTTATTTATTCTTAGTATTTAATTTGTAACATCCTCTCAGGGACCAGGGGCCTCCTGCTTTGCAGAGGCCCAAGTGCATTTATCCCCAAAACAACGCATCTTCTTGGCATCGGCAGCCCCCACTGCCACCCATCCCCTAGGCCCTAAGGTCCTGCTCACCTCTTTGCTCTGGAAGTTCTAGGCGACTAGGAGTGACCGTATCACTGCGAGACTAATAGGAATGGAGGTGATCAGAGGCAGTTCTTGTTAACTACTTCTGCTCTGACTATGCATTCAGATTGTCTGAGAGGACTGGCTGGAAGCCAGAATCTGGTCTTTTTTTTATGACTTGAAGAAGCCATACTTGATGGGGAATCACTAAGAGGGCTGGAAGGTTTTGGAGACCCTTTCACTTGCCAGCCCCATAGAAGAGCTGAGTTACTTTTCTGATCTTGTTATTCAACTTTGGGTCGTGCAAGAGAAGTTCAAGCGAATGCAAATATATGACAAGCCAACATGTTAGGAAGGAGCAAGATAATATTCATTCTGCTATTCCTTTGAGCTAGCCAAAAGGTATCATGTCAGTAGCTGGGAGTGGGGAGGGAGCTTATTGCCGGAGTATGCACGGTCAGGTATCTCCAGCATTCGTTTATGCAGCGTGTGGTTCCACAAGAGCCCCACTCCTAACAGTAACAAAACTCCTCGCCCAGACTTCTTGACAGCCGCCTAGAGCCACTTCCCAATTAGTTTCCTCCATCTGCTTCAACAAGCTCAATGTCCCAAGACTGCAGAAATCTAGTATGCCCTCCAGAAGCAGCAGGGCAGCAAATTGAGGCTCTCGCTTGCAAAATATGAGTGCCTTCACAGCTTAGCCCCAAAGTGCTACTCCCCCCGACCCCCGGGTTTTGCTTTGCTTTTTATTTTATTTTATTTTTTCCTATTTAAACTGAATTTGGTGTCAGGCTCGTTTGCACACGGGTGGTAACAGGTCCCTCCTTTGTCTGGAGTGAGTCTCACCTTTTCTAAGCTCATGGGCCAGGTTAACTTAGATGAAGAAGATGAAGGTGGTACCTCTATGAACCCAACCAGCTAGCATACTCTAGAAGGCTTTGCACAGGACGATGGATGGATTTCTACCTAGAATGCATTGTGAAAGTTAAAATGTTCTGAGAGCAGACGCAGTTGTGGTCAGCAGCCTGCTCGGAGAGTGGGCACAGCCACAGAGGTGGGCTCAGCTTTATTCTTTACGGTGCTTTGCTCCCAGCAGACAGGCTGGGTTCATCTGCTTGGCTTTTTGTTCCCCTGTGTCATTTATTCAGAGCTCATCACTTTAACAAGTTAAATGACAGACACCCCCAGCTTTATACTGTCCTCCCCACACCACCTCACATCTCCTCTCCATCTACACTCTGCCAAGGGCATGGAAAAAACCTAGTGCCTGCATTCCAGACCATTTCTGAGGCCTCTACCCACCGACCCCCAGGAGGCCGTGCTTTCTATCCTCCGCGCCTTCAGCACACACGCCCCTGCCCCACTAAGGTACAATACCCATCCTTCCCGCCACCCCTGACACAGAGGTCTTGTGCTGCTTATGTCTAAAGGGATTACCTATATTTAACTGCCTCAGTGACCTAACCTCTTTCTTCTCATGTGCCAGATGTTAAGCTGAAGGAGGAACAAAACATAATACACAGGCCTCCACTGTTGAAATATGTTTTCACTGGGGCTCACTTGTCTTCATGGCATTTATTATCAGACTGGCAAGCCTAGTGTTTTAGGCTTACAGGAAGTATGCCTATTTTTATAAAACAATTGTATATCCTCCCTATATTCTGCAGTGTGGATGTTTGCCTCTATTTGCAGCTGTTTCACCATTTCCTCATTTGTCTCTAAATTGAAGGCCTTGGTGGAGGGGACAGCACAGGAACAGCCTTGACAATTTGTAATTATTGTAAAAATATTTTAATAGCATATAAATAATTATATTCCTTTTATTTTGGAAAAAAACGATCAGACACTGCCTTTTGTGTGTTTGCTGCCTGTGGCATCCTTTTTTTAAAAGACTGTTACATATTAAAGTAATGTACATATATACATATATATATATTACCTCTTTTGCTGTACAGTTGTGATAGACCAGACTGAAAATTTTATTTTTTGTGTGCTTTTTATAAAAAAATTAATACACTAAAGAAAATCTTGCTGATGTGATTGTAATGTACCTATGTAACTTATTTACTTTTGGATGTTCTGTATCTTTAAACCTTTTATTAAATAAGGTTCTGAAAATTCAGATCTGAGTGCTCCGTTCTTTGAGGAAGGTCTGCACCATCTGGAATCGACATAACTAGGCCTGGTTCAGTTTGCAGGGGTTTATGGCCCGGCTCTGACCCGGGAGGATTCTGTTGCAGCCCCTAGATCCACGGTGCCAGGACAGGAAGTCAGTCACACAGCAATGTTAACTCGGCTACAAAGATGACAGAGTCAACTATATGCCGTTTCCTATTTTTCTTTTCTTACAAACTGAGACAAGAAAGTCTCAACTTTGCCTCCCAGAAAAACAGGGTGCCCAGCCGGCCAGGTGGTACCCAGGCGGAAGAGGGCCATTCATGTGCTGAGGATGACCAGAGTGCCTCCAAGGGGGCGCTTTTAACAATGTCGTTGAAAGCCACTCCAGAGCCATACTATTTTTTTGTGAAAGAGGAATAAAAAGTGCGCCATCAGACAAACCGCTTCCCCCCCCCCCGCCCCTCGCGGGCACCATGGCAACCGCTGGGGCGCGCGGGAGCTCTGCGGCTTCGGGATACGGTTGCCATGGCGACGCGCACGCGGGCCGCGCGGCGGGGGCGGGGTGGGCGGGGCGGGAGGCGCGGGCGCGGCGGCCCCGCCCCCACTGCGGCAGTAACGTCTCGCCGGGGCTGCGGGGCTCGGCACCCTGCGCCAGCGCTGCGCCACGGCCGCCGCCGCCGCCTCCAGCCGCGCTTCCCCGAGCTGCCCGCACCCGCGCGGAGGGACCCAGAGCCCGCGAAGCCGCCGGCGATTTCAGGGCTGCGTCCGCCTGCGGGAGCGGCGCGGTTCCTCGCTCGCCGCCGGCCCCGACCCCGGAGCAGCCCCGGGCGACGGCCGCCACCCCCCCCCCCCCCGGCCTCGACCCCGCGGAGACTCTCGCAAGATGGCGGCGGCCGCGTGACGGACAGGCGGCGCGGAGCTTCGCTGCTGCGGGCGGTGAATTGCGGGTGCGGCGAGCCCGACACCTCCCGCCTCGGGCGTGTCTCGGGAGGGGAGCGGCAGGGGGCGGCTTGTACGTCCTCCGAGAGCCCGGGACGCACTGTCCCTGCCGGTGGCACCCGCCCCGGGGGCTTGTCGTAGTTGAGAGGGACGAAGAAGAAGCCGACATGGCGATGACGCTGCTGGAAGACTGGTGCAGGGGGATGGATGTCAATTCCCAGAGGGCCCTCCTGGTCTGGGGGATCCCGGTCAACTGTGACGAGGCTGAAATCGAAGAGACCCTCCAGGCGGCCCTGCCCCAGGTGCCCTACCGCGTGCTGGGCAGGATGTTCTGGAGGGAGGAGAACGCCAAGGCCGCCTTGCTGGAGCTCACTGGCGCCGTGGACTACTCGGCCGTCCCCAGGGAGATGCCGGGCAAAGGCGGGGTCTGGAAAGTGGTGTTCAAGCCGCCCACCTCGGATGCCGAGTTCCTAGAAAGGCTGCGCCTCTTCCTGGCGAGGGAGGGGTGGACCGTGCAGGACGTGGCCCGGGTCCTGGGCTTCCAGAGCCCCGCCCCGCCCCCGGGCCCCGAGCTGCCCGCCGAGATGCTCAGCTACCTCCTGGATCACGTCATCCAGCCTCTGGTCGAGTCCATCTGGTACAAGAAGCTGACGCTGTTCTCGGGCCGGGATATCCCGGGCCCCGGCGAGGAGACCTTCGACCCCTGGCTGGAGCACACCAACGAGGTGATGGAGGAGTGGCAGGTGTCGGATGCGGAGAAGCGGCGGCGGCTGATGGAGAGCCTGCGGGGCCCGGCGGCGGATGTCGTCCGCATCCTCAAGTCCAACAACCCGGCCATCACCACCGCCGAATGCCTCAAGGCGCTGGAGCAGGTGTTCGGCAGCGTGGAGAGCTCCCGGGATGCGCAGGTCAGGTTTCTGAACACGTACCAGAACCCGGGAGAAAAGCTGTCGGCGTACGTCATCCGCCTGGAGCCGCTGCTGCAGAAGGTGGTGGAGAAGGGGGCCATCGACAAAGAGAACGTGAACCAGGCCCGGCTGGAGCAGGTGATCGCCGGCGCCAACCACAGCGGGGCCATCCGCAGGCAGCTGTGGCTGACGGGCGCCGCCGAGGGGCCGGCCCCCAACCTGTTCCAGCTGCTGGTGCAGATCCGCGAGGAGGAGGCCAAGGAGGAGGAGGAGGAGGCCGAGGCCGCGCTCCTGCAGCTGGGTCTGGAGGGACACTTCTGAGCGAGCCCCAGAAAGGGCCTTCGGTGTAGACCTAGGTCACAGCTGCTTGCCTTGTCTCTGTGCTGTCTTCGGGGTGTCGTGTCGTGTCGTGTCTGGGGGTGGGGGTGGGGTCAGGTCCCTGGACCCGTGTACCATTGGCAAAGCGGCGCGTTCGAGCTGCCGAGCTGCCGTAATAGGAATCCCACCAGCTCCCACGTCCGGTGAGAGCTGGGACCCAAGTGCGTCCTGCAAGCTACCATCGTGGCACCATCAGTTGTGCAACAAAAAAAAAAAAAAAAAAAAAAGTGAACTCGTGACACTTCTTCTCATCCAGGTAACTAAATGTGAAACTGCATGTTCAAAAAGGTCTGGATAACTCAAGAAAAATGTTCAGTTAAAATATTTGCTGTTCAGTTAAAATACTTGCTGCTCGGTTGTTACTAATACTGTGAATTTTTGTGTTTATTGTGAATTGTTCCTTATTTATATTAACGGAAGGAAATAGGAGTTTATTAACGGAAGGAAATAGGAGTTTATTAAATAGGAGTTTATTAACGGAAGGAAATAGGAGTTTATTCAAGATTAATCCACTTTTCAGTGCAAGTTATTTTACAGCTTTAAACGTGGATCAATTTAACAAAAGTATCTGAGACAAAATGGGATGTTGGAAAACACTATAATTAATGTGTGCATCACAACTTTTCACTGTTTTGAGACGTCTGTATATTGAAAATTGCATGAGGAGATTAATATGAATCAGCTGCAGAATCCATTCTCCCATTTCAGATTACTTTTTCCCCATTTCAGATTTTGACACAATTCTTGTTCATGCTGATTCTTAGTGTTCTAAGTGAAGATGACATTATCAAATAAGTGTATATGAATAAAATATTTTAAAAATTGTATTGGCTTTTTTTTCTGCGTGTATAAACACTTCAACATAAGTTCTATCTCCTCTTAGGAAACTCATTAAAAAACATCTTTAGACTCACTAAAAGACATATTATGTAGGCTTAGTTTTTAATAACTGGTCTTCAATTTTGCATGTTTTCTTTAAGGCTAGTAGAAGGCTAACCAGGCATAAGTAAATATTAACTCTAAAATATTGGATAATCCTGATTTGAGGAGGTTATCTAGCAACACACTCCCTCCTCTTAGAACTCCCTTTTCAGCTGAGAATGTTTTACCCTGCAGAGTAACTATAATGCAGCATACCTGTGAAAATGAGTGTTTCAGTTTTACAGCAGCCATTTTGTATTGAGAATCTGAAAAAGGAAATATGGCCTAAAAACATGGTTATTGGGTCGTAGATATTTTGACTGAAGATGCCCATCTCTTGAGATTCTTAGTCCCCAAAAAGGATTACAGAATTAGAAGGGTTTGGCTGGGTTTCCCCTTAATAACATGGCTTAAAATGAAAGCCGACCCATTTATATGCCTGTTTCACACTCTCAACACACACACACACACACACACCCCACGAGATAACAAATCCCCACCTCATCTAAACCCCCCTCCCCTCGAGGTAACAGGAATCCCCACCTCCTGCCCCAAAATCACAAGTTTCTGTTCACCTAGCCTCCCCAGCATCCCCACAGGTGGCTCTGGTTGCAGACTCCCTTCACAATCCTATTTGCATATATCCTCCCACCTTCCCCTCAGAAACAGACTCTTCCCACTCCACCCAGTGTCCCACCCTTAACAGCATCTGTTCACATCTGCATACTCCACTGCCACCACGCATTGTAGACTCCCACTTCATACACACCACCCATAACAAAACAAACCAGTGTGTGTGTGTGTGTGTGTGTGTGTGTGTGTGACAATTACAGACATCCTATACCTGTACATAGGGGCAGATCTTATTTTTATAGCTGCATTGTTTTAAAAAAATGCAAAGCTGGGGTCCTTGCATACAGGCATTACAGCTAAGTGGCTGACCAGTCCAATTTATTATTTCATTTTGATTCATTTGATAGGACAGGGAGAAATTGAGGGGGAAGAAGGGAAGGAGAAAGACGCCAGTGCCACTGCTTCACCACTTGTGAAGCTTCCCTGCAGCTGGGCCTGGCAGCTGGAACCTGGTCCTTATTCACGGTGATATGTGCACTCAACCAGGTGTGCCACCACCCAGCTGCCCTACTCCAGCCCACGTTTCTTGCTCTATATCCTAAGGAGGAAAAAAGAGAAAGATATACCATCATCCATAGAGCTCTCAAGTGCGAAGACTCAACCAAGGCCTCAGGTGCGATAGTGTATACCTGCTGACCTATTTGCCTACCCACTACAGTCACTTTTTTTTTTTGGCCTCCAGGGTTATCACTGGGGCTCAGTGCCAGCACTACAAATCCACTGCTCCTGGGGGCCATTTTTTCCCATTTTATTGGCCAGGACAGAGAGATTGAGAAGGAGACAGGGAGAAAGACATCTGCAGACCTGCTTCACTGCTTGTGAAGTGTCCCTCCTGCAGGTGAGGAGTGGGGCTCAAACCTGGATCCTTGTGCAGGTCCTTGCGCTTCGGACTATGTACCCTTAACCTGGTGCACCACTGTCAGTCCCCCCAGCAGCCTCCCATCGCCCCCTCCCCAGCACTAGGGCTCCACAAATGTCTAATTCCACCAATCCAAGGCCCACTTTTTCATTCTTTTATTTAAAACAGAGATAGGAGAGACACCACAGCACTTCCATCACCTACAGATCTCTCTCCCTCCCCAGGCCCCCCTGGATCATGTGATTCCTATGTGGTGTCAGGGTTTTGTGCATGGCAGGACACAAAATGAGCTATCTCCTAGTTCAGATGTATACTGACTGATTTACAGTGCTAAGGACACCTGTGCATAGTTTCACCACTTCCAGGCCAACTTTTTCAGATAGACAGAAAAGAAACATGACAGCTTGAGACCTGCCTCCTGGTGCTATGCATTTTAAAAGAGAATACAAGAAACATCCTCATGGCTGGGGAGACAGCCTAGTGGTTATGCAAAAAGATACTCATGCCTGAGGCACCAAAGGCCCCAGGTTCAATCCTTAGCATCCAAATAAGCCAGAGCTGAGCAAAAACTATAGTAAAATAATCCCTCATTACCAAAGAAATATGGAATAATGGTCAACAATTTGTTTGGCTTTGTATGTTAACTCTTTTCAAACACCAGGTTCCAGATGCTAGCATGATGCCAACCAGACTTCCCTGGATAGACAACCCCACCAATATGTCCTGGAGCTCCACTTCCCCAGAGCCCTTCCCCACTAGGGAAAGAGAGAGACAGGCTGGGAGTACGGATGGACCTGTCAACGCCCATGTTCAGCGGGGAAGCAATTATAGAAGCCAGACCTTCCACCTTCTGCATCCCAGAATGACCCTGGGTCCATACTCGCAGAGGGTTAAAGAATAAGAAAGCTATCGGGGAGGGGATGGGATACAGAGCTCTGGTGGTGGGAATCGTGTGGAGTTGTACCCCTCTTAATCAATGTTTCCTTTTTATAAATAAAAAATTTTTTTTAAAAAGAATATGGAATAAAACACCAGAACAGGTCAATATTAACACTGGCTGAAAGCCCAGATTATATATATGCTGGGGAAATGTGGGATGTTACTGCTATTGCTATTTCTTATGTAACAAAAAAGACCTGAGCAGGGTCATGTTATTCCAGACCACAAACAAGGGCCTTTCATCAGTCAGCCTTTACTTTGTGCACTTATGGAAGTAAGAAAAGACTAGGAAAAGGTAAATGTGGTAGGTAACCTGCTGTCCCTTGCAGCTTTTTTTTCAGAAGCCACATCATCTTAAAAGGACCTAGAAAGCTTGGGAGAAAGAGTTAGAAACCTAGGGGAAGAAATTACCATTGGTAATGAAATACTGAAAACAAAGATTTAGCGTAAAAAAAATAGTAATAATCTCCCCCCCCCACATACACACTATGTAGAACATATTATCTAAATTCTAACTTTCTCTAGAAGTATTACTGTAAGTTTATATAGTATTCTGTAGTAACTCCATGAATGGTCATGTAACCAAAACACGATGCATTTTTCTTATAAAATAACACAGTTTATTACTATTTTAAAACAAGTCTCACAAAATAACATTCAGAAACTCAACATTTCTAAATAATTTAACACAATAATATTAGTCATAAAGTCATGCTACAAAATTCCTACATATAAAAGATTATTAGCAAAGTACTGATAGATGTTAAAACGTCCTTGGAAGAATGCAGTTGGTTCTAGAAGCCAAAGGGTCTGGAATGATGCTTATGATCACGACCGGTTGGCACCCTGGGAGAAGCAACTGGTGAAACTGTAGACTTGCTACAGCTCCGACTTGCCGGTCTTTGATGGGAATGATAGCACCTCAGAGGCAGGTAACCTGCTGAGCAAAGAAGCAAAGAGCTCCCCAACCTGCTAACATTAGCTACGACTTAATTTGGCCGACAACTAAATCAGTATTTAAGCTGTAAATGTGGGGAAGGTAACTCAAAAGTTTTCATTGTGAGGAGGAAGAATCTACGGGGCACATCTCCCAGAGGAACGACTGAGGGGTAGAGTAGGTATGGAAGATGACCAGCAAGGGACTCAGGAAATCCTGACTCTGATGAAGTCAACAGATAAATACTGCTCATGTAGGCTCATAACAAACATGGATGGCGTTTGATTCTCTAATAATTACATTCAGGCTAAGTATTTACCCACGCTTTGGGAGTATTTTCCACAAATATCTAGTTCATAATTTTAAAGTGCAAATCTACTAGAATAGTGCACCCTCCCTCACTCCCCTTGTTAAATTTCCTAGGGCATAATCTGGAGGGGGGGGGTGTTAAGACAGACAATAAACTACAAGCCAAATATGACTGGTTCATTGAGTGACACTTTAAGGTCAGAGGAAGGTAAGACTCCAGTTAGCTTTTCCATATAATGTTTTCCCTGTGTAGCCACTGGTTTGTGCAAGTCAGGAACAGAGATGTAAATATGGAATTTTGGAAAAGCTCATGATTTTTAAAACAGAACCTTAATTTTTTTCGACTGTACCTATTTTGTGGCTTTGCAAAAAAAAAAAAAATCCTAAAGATAAGAGAATATGGTCCAGTTATCTGTGCCAGAAACACCAGCTCTCCTATACTGAATCACAGTAGTGAATTCTTCAGACATAGCAGCAGCCCAAATAACGGCAATGTGCGCCCCAGGGTAACTTTCAGCTTAGTACTCATCACCTTCAGGGCACACTTTGAAATAACGACTGGATTGTGTTAGACACTAACTCCTTGTGGCCATGCTTAGATATTTCCCCCAATATTTTAACTTTCTTTTTTAACATTTTTTATAATATTTATTTATTCCCTTTTGTTGCCCTTGTTTTATTGTTGTAGTTATTATTGTTGTCATTGTTGGATAGGACAGAGAGAAATGTAAAGAGGAGGGGAAGACAGAGAAGGGGAGAGAAAGACAGACACCTGCAGACCTGCTTCACCACCTGTGAAGTGACTCCCCTGCAGGTGGGGAGCCGGGGGCTCAAACCAGGATCCTTAACGCCGGTCCTTGCGCTTTGCGCCACCTGCGCTTAACCCACTACGCTACCGCCCGACTCCCATATTTTAACTTTCGAAGACTTTTTACTGTTTCCTCTTCATCCTAAGAAGCACCCAGATGGCAGATTCTTGGTCACAGAGACAACTACCCTCACTTCTATTACACATCATTAGCTTTAAGAGTAAGTCAGTTAAGATTCATTTTGGGGGCCAGTGAAAATGGCTCACTTGGTTAGTGTGCTGCTTGAGCCCAGCCCACCACACAGAAGGATGTTTTTGATGCTGTGGTCTCTCCTCCCCCCCCCCCACTCTGTCTCTCTCTCTGCCTTCCTGCCTGTCTCTACCCCTAAAAAATATAAATAAAAATAACAAAATAATTTTAAAAGATTCATTTCTTAATCCCCCTTATTCTACTTCAGACCACTGGTAAAGGGTGTCAGAAGCAGCATCTATTCAAGTCAAAATTACCTTTCCATATAGAAACCCTATTTAAACGTCTTACACCAACCGTACCACGTTACTCGACCAATTATCATGAATAGACCTTCTTCAGACGGCATCCCAAATCAGTGTCTATACTAGCTGACTCGCATACAACTGCCAATTTCTTGCAATTGATGATTTCTATATCCTGCAAAATACTGTGCATTACTGGACAAAGAATGAACACTTCAGGGACAAAGCAAAATCTATCATAAAGTTGAATTCTGTTGATAGTTAAGGAAGAGGTAGATTAAGTCGCTGTCCTACGATAAGCAAGAATTCCAAGGAACAAAAGCTGAAATCCTGCTGAAGAAAGATAAACTAAACATTCCAGCCCTGAGCTTCTAATGTGTGAAAAATATGAATATTACAAGAAAAGGAGACCCCGGTGATCACTTCCTTTGATTCATGATCACGAAATATATCACCTTCTCTCATACAATAACTTGTGTGACATATGACTACAGAGTTAAAATAAACGGGCCTCGAGCAAAAGGAATGCCGCTTTACAGCACTTGTCCCTAATCAGAGGTGAATTTGTTCTGCCCCAGGGAGCAGATGGCAACGTCTAGAGACAATTTTGGTTGTCACACCTGAGGAGGGGTTCTACTGGCATCTAGTTAGTAGAAGCCGGAGCTAATCGTCCTTTATCACGCAGGACAGCCCCTCATAACAATGAATTACCCAGCTTAAATGTTAATGGTACCAAAGTTGAAAAACTTTGGTTTAAAGTAACGAATTCATATTAACAGAGAATATACATATACACACAAAAACAAACAGAAAACTTTCAAGCCCTGACCGGTAATGTATCTACGATCTTAGATTTATGGAGCACATCGATAGAAGAGTTGAATTCTTGACAGCTTAAAATCAAACTTCTTGTGAAAAAGTCAAATAGTGGGCCAGAAAAATCTCCGGTAGAGAGTCCTCCTGGTGTGCAATGTGTGAGACCCAGGTTCAAGCCTAGGCCCTACCACAATGGAGGAAGCTGCAGTGTCATGATGTCTCCCCCCATCTCTCTGTCACTTCTCTTTTTCATTCTGTCTGTAAAGTAAACCCAGAATGGTGAAGCCTGGTGGAAAAAACAAAATCAAGGGGGCGGGGCAGTGGTGCACCCGATTAAGGGCACACAGTATGAACTGCAAGGATCTGGGTTTTAGCCCCCGGCTCCCCACCTGCAGGGGGGACGCTTCACAAACAGCGAAGCAGGTCTGCAGGTGTCTATCTTTGCCTTTCCCTCTCTGTCTCCCCTCCCCTCTCAATTTCTCTCTGTCCCATCCAATAAAACGGGAGAAAAAAAATGGCAGCCAGAAGCAGTGGATTCGTAATGTCGGCACCATGCCCCAATGATAACCCTGGAGGCAAAAAAAAAAAGGCTGATCCCAGAGCTTCACCTTAAGGAATTACAGAAAGAACTGTATTAATATTTTTGTTGACATTGGGGCTTCACCACTCCAAAGTGACTTTTTTAGATAGAAAGACAGAGACAGATATAGAGAGACAGAGAAAGACATCAGAGCACTGAAGCCTCCTTCAGTGCTGTGGGGGCTGGGCTTGATGCCGGGCTATGCCCATGACAAAATAAATGCATTATCCAAGTGAGCTATCCTGCCAGCCCAAAAGTAAGAAATTCAGATGATCCACTAAGATGACAGAATGCTTTAACCAGGGGCATAGAGAAAATCCATTTCAACATTTCAAGTAGGTTAGATGTCTGACCCAAGAAACATATATCAAAGGCATTTATATCAGCTAAATTTACAGCAGTAAAGGATGATTCAAGGAGTAAGTTAAGAGACTTCTGAACTTCTTCACATATCCTGTCCGCCACTTGACAATGGCATGGATTCTGATTCTAATTCCACAAGAAAGATGCAGAGAAGTCATTCTGATACTTGTTGAGTGGAAGGAACTAAGTGTGAATCTTGAGTGAAATGGATCCAGAAAAGCATCTTACATTCCTCTGAAAACCTATCTGATTAGGAAACAAAGAGAAATAGATTGCTTTCTACATCAGAGAACTACAGAACTGTTCAGAAAAACTAACACTAGGGACCAGTGGTGACGCATCCGGTTCAGCACACACAGTACTCAGCACACACAGTACTCAGCACACAGTACTCAGCACACACAGTACTCAGCACAAAGACCCGCACAAGGATCCGAGTCGAGCCCCTGCCCCCCACCTGCAGCAGGGACACTTCCCAGGCGGTGAAGCAGGTCTGCAGGTGTCTCTCTCTCTCCCCCTCCTCTTTCAATTTCTCTCTGTCCTATTGAATTAAAAAAAAAAAAAAAGGGAAAAAAGTGTCTGCCAGAAGCAGTGGATTCGTAGTGCTGGCACAGAGCCCCAGCCATAACACCGAGGCAAAAAAAAAAAAAAAAAATGTTAGAAACACGAACATAATAAGCCATTTGACAAGTAAATCCAGTATGAAGTTATCCATTCCCTATTATTCACTTCTAGGTTGCTTTCAGCAAATACATCCATACACTGCAATAGGGCCCCCAGCTTGCCTACTCGATAACATACAAACTACAAGGCCACCTTCCCCTATCAGCTGCCAGGACTTAAATATTACCGAGAGGAATGAAGGCTTCTTGCCTACTGTTCACCAAAGAAATACCCCAAAGCATTGAACATATAAACCAATCAGAGTAAAGATTTCTTCCTCCTAGATACTAAGAGCTAAAAGGAAGCTAAAAAGGTGTTGGTCTAATCTTCTCTCTTGTTCATATTTAGAACTGATTGTCGAAGCAGTGGTCCCTTTTGATCAGAGTGACCAGGAGAAATTGTGGAATTCCTATCGAAATGATAGCAAAAAATTTCTGAAATCCGAGGCTGCTTATGCAATCACTTGTAGGAAATGATTCTCCTCTCTGACTGATTCTAGTCGGGTAAATGGGGAAGTAAATTACCCACTGTATCTGGCTGAATGGCGTTAGGCACAATCTGGCATAGGACCTCTGACTTCTTTCCCACAATCTGTCAGCAATTCTGTCAGGGCCTGCTATGGATTTCTTTTCCTTCTATGATAAATTCTAAGCTCTGCATCCAACTATTGCTTTGCAATAAATCACCTACAATGCTTCACAGAGAAGAAAATCCTCAAAAATATTGCCATTTGCTTGGGATCCCATAACAAGACATCTCTTTTCCCTCAATAATCACTTATAAAATTCATTTTAAGAGCTGTTTAACTTAGAACTTCTGTAAAAATAGTTTTAAATACTTTCTCTTCTTGACAGATACCAAATCTGGTCCTTAAATTCTATACCTTTATAACAACCACTTCCCCCAACATGAGGGTCAGCAGAACAAACTTACAAGGGCAAATCTGCATATCCATGAATGAGCAACACTAAGCCGAGGGATTCAAATAGAACAGATAAGGACCATGAGCCACAAAGTGTGCGTGAGACCAGATCTACATGAGTAGCATGTCCATGGAACAAACAGGTAAAAGGAATGATCACAGAACTCATATTAACCACGGACTCAATCACTGAATGACTCACTCAGTGGTCATGCTTGTAAGACACAATCTAAATTCTAGCTGGCATTGTACATGTTTCTGAAAAATAAATCTATATAGGCTAGAAGGTCTACACGGCATTACTTTTTCTGGTTTGTTTTTTTTCCAACATCGGTTTTCCTATTTGAACCTGGAGTCCTCGTTCTTGGGCTGACGTTGCATTTCTAAAAAGATTTCTTCCCACCACCACACTGTCTTCTGAACCAAAGACATGACACATCTGTGCTTCTGAGTCATAACAAGATAGACCTCCAGCAAAGATGATACACAGATACAGAAGTTAACTGTATGTATTCAAATGCCTAGCCTTAAAAAAAAAAAACTAAAGAGCCACCTTTGTTCCTGTTGTTGCTAACAAGTCTCTAAAGGGTTCAGCAGATAGGACCACACAGTACTTAACTGGAACAAAGACTGAAAATTTGTAATTTCTAAAAAGAGAACTAGAATATATAAAGTATCAGTGGGTAGGGGAAGAACCATTGACTAGGTTAAGAAAAAAAAAAAAAGAAATAAGAGATTTGCTTTGTCTTAACAACCTTTTGCCGCACACAGAATTTTTAAAATAGACAATTATATAAAACTTATCTGTTGTTCATATGACATTTAAATAAGTTAATACAAAGTAGGAAACATGATGTTAGTTATCTTCTTCCTCATCCTCCTTAATTACTGGAGTACCTAAAATGAAAAAGAAAATTATTTTTGGTCATTCTTAATAGATTGTTAAAATTTTATCTTTTTTTTTTTTAAGAGAATGAAAGAGACCATAGCACGGAAGTTTCTTTTAATGCACCGGGCGTAAACCTGCGCTGTGCACATGGCAAAGCAGCGCACTATTCACGTGAGCTATTTCACCAGCCCAGATTGCTAACATTCTGTTTATAATTACCTTTATTTATTTATTTACTTATTTATTGGATAGAGACAGCCAGAAATGGGTAAGAAAGGGAGTGACAGAGGGAAAAAGAGACAGAGAGACACCTGCAGCCCTGCTTCACCACTCATGAAGCTTTCTCCCTGGTGGGGTCAGGGGCTCAAACTCAGGTCCTTAAGCACCGTGACGCGTGAGTTCCACCAGGTGCGCCACCACCTGGCTCTGATTGTTAAAAGTTCTCAATGATTCTATTTTCCTGTTAGCCTGAAAAGTTCAGAGATGCTATAAAGTTTTCCATAACAGGAACAGATAAATCCTATCTTTAGGGGCAGTGAGGTGGCTTAGCGGCAGCTCCTGTCTCCCATGCATGAGACGCTGGGTTTCATCTCTGAGGCCAGAGCAGTTCTTCTGGAGTGTTTCAGATTAGCCTGAGGTGAGCACTTGGTCCAAAAGGCTATCAACTGGCATAGCCAAGCTGTGGTCAACACTGAGGGATTCTTTTACATTCTTAAGGGAAAACACTTACTTCTTTATGTAATGTGGGGGGGAGAAATTATTATTATTATACACTTATTTATTTTATTGTTATTTTTTAATTAATTAATTTTTTTTGCCTCCAGGGTTATCGCTGGGGCTCGGTGCCAGCACTACGAATCCACTGCTCCTGGAGGCCATTTTTCCCATTTTGCTGCCCTTGTTGTTGTGCTTGTTGTAGTTGTTATTGCTGTCATAGCTGTTGTTGTTGTTGGATAGGACAGAGAGAAATGGAGACAGGAGGGGAAGACAGAGAGGAGAGAGAGACAGACACCTGCAGACCTGCTTCACCACCTGTGAAGCAACCTCCTACAGGTGGGGAGCTGGGGGCTCGAACCAGGATCCTTGCACTGGTCCTTGCGCTTTGTGCCATGTGCACTTAACCCGCTGTGCTACCGCCCGACTACTTATTTTATTTATTTTCCTTTTTGTTGCCTTTGTTGTTTTCTATTGTTGTTGTGGTTATTATTATTGCTGTCATTGTTGGATAGGACAGAGAGACATGGAGAGAGGAGGGGAAGACAGAGAGGGGGAGAGAAAGACAGACACCTGCAGACCTGCTTCACCGCCTGTGAAGCGACTCCCCTGCAGGTGGGGAGCCGGGGGCTCGAACCGGGATCCTTAGGGCGGCCCTTGTGCTCACCCCGCTGCGCTAATGCCCGACTCCCCGAAAAGAAATTATTTTAAATAGTCTCTAGTATCCAACCGAAGGTAAAGTCTGGGCCAGGGAGATGACATCCTTGTAGTTCGAGAGAGTGTCGTGGCTGAGGCACTAGGTGCCATGTGCAACCACCTGCACCGCCATAAGCCAGAGCTGAGTCATGCTCTAATTAAATACATGTACCTTAAATTATGAAGTCCCAGTCTCTTTCCATTTTTTCTTTTGCTGTTTTAGCATGTGTGTGACTGGAGTCTTGTATATGTGTGATGCCACTACTTCTAGGCCACTTTTTCCCATTTTGTTTTTTGCCTGCAGGGTTATCGCCGGGGCTCAGCGCCCGCACTAAGAATCCACCGCTCCCGGCGGCCATCTTTTCTCCATTGCTGCTGCTGCTGCTGTCGTTGGATAGGACAGAGAGAAATCGAGAGAGGAGGGGGAGGTAAAGAGGGAGAGAGGAGACTGCAGACTTGCAGAGAGAGGAGACCTGCTGACTTGCTTCACCACTTGCGAAGCAACCCCCCTGCAGGTGGGGAGCCGGGGCTCACACCAGACACTTTTTCCTTCTGATAGGGAGAGAGACAGAAATCACAGCAGTAGAGCTTCCCCTGGTGACAGGATCTCTCTCATGTGGTGCTGGGGTTTGATCCTCAGCACTGTATACGCCAAAATAATGTTCGTGTATGTGTCCCCTCCTTTTTTTTTTTTTTTTTCTTTTTTTCTCCTCCAGGGTTATTGCTGGGCTCGGTGCCTGCACCATGAATCCACCGCTCCTGGAGGCCATTTTTCCCCCTTTTTGTTGCCCTAGTTGTTGCAGCCTCGTTGCAGTTATTATTGCCATTGTTGACGTTGCTTTGTTGTTGGATAGAACAGAAAGAAATGGAGAGAGGAGGGGAAGACAGAGAGAGGGGGAGAGAAAGATAGACACCTGCAGACCTGCTTCACCACCTGTGAAGTGACACCCCCCCTCCCCCGCAGGTGGGGAGCCCGGGGCTCGAACTGGGATCCTTATGCCAGTCCGTGCACTTTGTGCCATGTGCGCTTAACACACTGCACTACCGCCTGGCCCCCAATAAATTGCATCTTAAAGAACTTAGAGGGCCGGGTGGTAGTGCACTGGATTAAGCACACATAGTAGGAAGCACAAGGACCAGAGCAACAGATTCATAGTGCAGGCACGAATTAAAATAAAATAAACAAAATAAAATTTAAAAAAGAATTTACTGATTATAAGAGAGAAGGAAAGATAACCAGAGCATCATTTTGACACATGCAATATATATGTACGTGTGTTAATATTTTATCTATTCAGGTATTTATTAGAAAGATAGGAGAGAGAATGAACCAGACATCACTCTGGTACATGTGCTGCTGGGGATTGAACTCTGGACCTCATACTTGAGAGTCCACTGCTTTATCCACTGTGCCAACTCCTGAGTCACACAAATTTAATTCTAGACCTAGAAAACATTTCCCAGTTGGCTCAGAGTCACTCACCATCCAACTTTTTCAGCTTCGGTACTCTCTTGGTGGCCTCTTCAATCCAACTCCCTTCAGCAGAATGCTTCTCTTCCAAGGGATTGCCTACAAACACCAGGTCTTCCAGGCACGGCAATTCTGCCAGCTTCAGAAATTCAGCTACAAGTACAAAGAATATATTGTGCAGTTAAGTCACAAGTGTTACTGTTTTGAGACCTTGGGGTAGAAAACCAGTGTTACTAGCTCTCCGCTCTCTGTGTGTTAACTACTTAGGGAAATTAGTTGTTGGAGGTTTTAAGGGGAGGGAGGGATATTATGCCATATGAAATTATTTTCTGAAGGTATGATAGAAAAAGAGGAGAAAAGAAGACACACTTAACTTTTTGTTGGCCTAAAGGTAGGATAAGAAGAGGAAATGGGAAGTCAAGCGGTAGCGCAGTGGGTTACGCGCAGGTGGCACAAAGTGCAAGGACCGGCATAAGTATCCCGGTTCGAGCCCCGGGCTCCCCACCTGCAGGGGAGTTGCTTCACAGGCCATGAAGCAGGTCTGCAGGTGTCTGTCTTTCTCTCCCCCTCTCTGTCTTCCCCTCCTCTCTCCATTTCTCCCTGTCCCATCCAACAATGAGGACATCAATAACAATAATAATAACTACAACAACAATTTTAAAAAAGGGCAACAAAAGGGAAAATAAATATTTAAAAAATAAAAAAAAAGATGAGGAAATGAAGTTTGGAATAAAGAAGAACAAATCAACCTCCAGTGAAGGTTTTTTTTTAAATCTCTGGGGCCCTACCTACACTACTACAAATCACTGCTCCTGTTGGCCATTTTTCCCATTGTTGTTGTTGTTGGATAGGACAGAGAGAGTTTGAGAGGAGGGAAGATAGAGGGGGAAGGGAAGCTAAGACACCTGCAAGCCTGCTTCACCAGTTCTGAAGTGACTCCTGCAGGCAGGGAGCCAAAGGCCCAAACCAGGATCCTTGTGCAGGTTCTTGTGCTTGGTACAATGTGTGCTTAACCTGGTGCACCACCGCCCGGCCCCCAGTAACTTACAGGTGTCACTTCACAGGTGCTGAAGCAGGTCTGCAGGTGTCTGTCTTTCTCTCCCCCCTCTGTCTTCCCCTCCTGTCTTTCTCTCCCCCCTCTGTCTTCCCCTCCTCTCTCCATTTCTCTCTGTCCTATCCAGCAACAATGACAACAATAATAATAACAACAATGATAACAAGGGCAACAAAAGGGAAAAAACAGCCTCCAGGAGTGCAGGCACCGAGCCCCAGCAATAACCCTGGAGACAAAAAAAAAAAAAAAAGGATGCAGTTCATTTATATTTTTTTACTTTACCAGAACACTGCTCAGCTCTGGCTTATGGTGGTGCTGAGGATTGAACCTGGGACTTTGGAGCTTTAAGCATGAGCGTCTCTTTGCATAACCATTATACTTATTTTATTTATTGACACA
This sequence comes from Erinaceus europaeus, assembly GCF_950295315.1. Lineage (NCBI taxonomy): Eukaryota > Metazoa > Chordata > Mammalia > Eulipotyphla > Erinaceidae > Erinaceus > Erinaceus europaeus. The sequence continues at coordinate 77,527,845 of NC_080177.1, forward strand.
AGATAGAGAGGGAGAGAAAAGAGAACCAGAGCTTCACTCTGGCCAAATGGGATGCTAGGAATTGAACTTGGGACCTCATGCTTCCGTGTCGAGCACCTTACTCATTGTACAACCTCCTGGACCCTGAATAAGCCTAAAAATAAACACAGAAGAATTTGTGACCCAAAATCATGAAAAAGAACAACATCAAAAATAACAAAACTGAGTAATAGGTTATCTCTGACCTCCAAGGCCATTTCTGTCTTCTCCATGCTATAATGCCTCAGTATGGACCATGTTAAACAACTTTTGCTTCTCTCATTCCCTGACCTTTAAATTCTTATTTCTTTTCTTGGCCACTAGGGCCTCAGGAAGGTTTTGAAACTGTGATAGTCCATCGCTCCCAGCTGACTTTTTTTTTTCCTTCTTTTGTTCCCGATAGAGGGAGGGGGAGGAGAGGAAGAGATGTGAGATACAGCATACTACCCCACCACTCCCCTATGCAAAATCCTCCCACGTGCTGTCAGGGTGCCCTGTGCATGATAAGGTGTGCTCTCTACTGCATGAGCTGTCACCCATCTTTGAATTCTCAAAGCAACTCATTCAAGCCTCTAGTGCATAAGGTTATCACACAGTTTCATAGTTATTAGCTTATAAGCTAATTTTTGCCACTAAGCTATCACCTTCTTGAGGGCAGGGATAGTGTCCTATTCAATCATGCGTCAAGAGTCTAGTGTAGTTCATGGCACACAGTGGACTCTAGTAGATGCCGAGTAAAATTGTATAATTAAAAGAAGAGCAAATATAGGGGTTTGGAGATAGTTCATCTGGTAAGGCAAGCCTTCCCTACATGCAAGGATACAGGTTCGAGTCCCCAGCCCTATGTGGGAGCATCATAGACAGGTGCAAGTGGCGGAGTAGGACTGTAGTATCTCTTCTAAAATTTTTTAAATTATCTTTATTTATTTATTGGATAGAGACACAGTCAGAAACTGAGAGGGAAAGGAAGATAGAGAGCAAAAGAGACAGAGAGACACCTGCAGCCCTACTTCACCACTCGCAAAACTTCCCCCTGCAGGTGGGGACCAGGGGCTCAAACCCCGGTCCTTGCCCTTTGTAACATGTGCACTCAACCAGGTGCACCACCACCTGGCCCCTGTGGTATCTATGCATCTCCTCTTCTTTCTGTGTGTTTCTCCCTCTGTCTCTCATTCTAAAATTGAAAGGGAGGGAAGTCCACTGAGAACGGTGGAATCACACAAAAAGCCTTAGTGGCAAAAAAAGAAAGAAAGAAAGACAGACAAAGGAAGAAAGAAAAAAAAAACACGTGCCAAATAAATCTTCCCGACAAGAATTATTAAATGTATTCTTTTCAGTCCTTGGATGATAAATTATTTTTTTTCATGGTTGATAGGGCCAGGATCTATTCAGTTACATTCATTCTAAATAAATACTTAAATGTAGACGTTAAGCACTGTAGTTTTAGCTCATTGTGCTTAGAAAGAAATGGGTCCATGCAGCAGTTTGACCTCTACGAGGCCATTTTCTAGAAACAGAAAGTAGTAGGCCAGCAAAGAGTCAGCCTCAGCTTACCCCATTCTTTTACCAGGTTATTAGACATGTAGAGAATCTTCAGTTTCTTCATTACATGAATCCCTTTCAACTTCTCGATAAAATTGTAAGAGACCCACAGCTCTTCTAAGGTGTCCCCTACCGCTTCCTAAGAAAGCAAGCAATTTGATTTTGTGGTTATCTTAAAAAAAAAAATCAACTTATTTATTAGTGTAAGAACAGAGAACCAGAGCATCATTCTGGCATATGTGATGTTGGTGACTGGACTCGGGACCTCATGCTTGAGAGGCCAGTACTCTCGCAGCTGTGTCACCTCTTAGGCTGCTGTACACATGTTCATAAGGTTTGACATCTGTTTTCCTCCTTACATATATAAAGACAATGGCATTCAGAGAGAAATGAGGTCTGTCCACTGGAAAAAGAAGTTGTAATTGTTTAGAGTTTTTATCATAATGGAGGTCAAACAGAACAATCTCATTGGTTTTTTGTTTGTTTGTTTTTACTAGAAAGAGAGAAGCCAGGCCCTGGTGCTTGGTAATATGGGCACTTAACTGCATGCACCACTGCCCAGCCCTCTATCTTTTTTAGGTATAAAATTCAGTGTGCCTGAGGCTCCAAAGTCCCAGGTTTAATCCCCTACACCACCATAAGTCAGAGTTGAGCAGTGTTCTGGTTTAAAGAAAAAAAAAGACTTAAAAATATTTATTTTGGGAGTCAGGCGGTAGCGCAGCAGGTTAAGCGCACATGGCGCAAAGCACAAGGACTGGTATAAGGATCGCAGTTCGAGCCCCCAGCTCCCCATCTGCAAGGGAGTCACTTCACAGGTGGTGAAGCAGGTCTGCAGGTGTCTCTCTTTCTCTCCCCCCTCTCTGTCTTCCCCTCCTCTCTCCATTTCTCTAAGTCCTATCCAAAAACAAGGGCAACAAAAGGGAATAAATATTTTAAAATAAGTAAATAAATAAAATATGTATTTTATTGATAGACTGGTTGAATAAAGACAGATTGATAGGGAAGAGAGAGAGGAAGGGTGAAAGACAGAGAGACACCTGCAGCACTGTTTCACCTCTTGTGAAGCTTTCCTCTTGCAGGTAGGGACCAGAGGGTTGAACCTGGGTCCTTGCATATGGTATTGTAAGTTCTTAACCAGGTGCACCACAAACCCAGCCCCTAAAATCCAGTTTAAAAATGCAGTCTTTTCGGGAGTCAGGCGGTAGCACAGCAGGTTAAGTGCAGGTGGCGGTAAGCACAAGGACCAGTGTAGGGATCCCGGTTCCAGCCCCCGGCTCCCCACCTGCAGGGGAGTCGCTTCACAAGCAGTGAGACAGGTCTGCAGGTGTCTATCTTTCTCTCCCCTTCTTTGTCTTCCCCTCCTCTCTCCATTTCTCTCTGTCCTATCCAACAACAATGAGATCAACAACAACTACAACAATAAAACAACAAGGGCAACAAAAGGGAATAAATTTTTTTTTAAAAAATGCAGTCTTTTCATTATAGCAGGATTGTCTCATACTGCCTTTTATCTTTGCACATATATTTTTTCTTCTCTTTTAAGAGAGAGAGAGAGAACCAGAGGATCACTGACACATACAATGCTGAGGACTGTACTCAGCAATTCATGCCTCCAAGTCCAATGCTCTAAGCAGTACACCACCTCCCAGGTTGTTTTTTTGTTTGTTTTGTTTTTGTTTTTTTTTTTCACAGTGACTCATACATTCTGGAGGCATAAAGGTTTTTTTAGACAAAAATGAGTTGGCCTTTCTTCCTTGCTTGTTCTCTGACTGCTCAGCTCTATAGCATCTACACCCTCACCTTCTGCTTCTTGCCAGCCTATGTTCTGCATGCCTCGCTTCCTCTCACTCACCATTTCCTGGACTATCTCTCTACTAAAATTAAGTTCTTTTAAAAAATTTTTTTTTCTTTTCTTTTCTTTATTTATTATTGGATAGAGACAGAGGAAAATTGAGAGGAGGGGGGTATAGAGAGGGAGAGAGACACCTACATCCCTGCTTTACCACTCGTGAAGCTTTCCTCCTGCAGGTGCGGACCAGGGGCTTGAACCTGGGCTCTATAGTACACTTAACCAGGTGTGCCACTGCCAGGCTCCAACAAAATTAAGATCTTTTAAAAATATTTTATCTTCTTGGGAGTTGGGCGGTAGTGCAGCGGGTTAAGCTCACATGGCGCAAAGCTCAAGGACAGGCGTAAGAATCCCGGTTCGAGCCCCCGGCTCCCCACCTGCAGGGGAGTCGCTTCACAGGCGGTGAAGCAGGTCTGCAGGTGTCTATCTTTCTCTCCCCCTCTGTCTTCCCCTCCTCTCTCCATTTCTCTCTGTCCTATTCAACAACGACAGCAGCAACAACAATAATAACCACAACAATAAAACAAGGGCAACAAAAGGGAATAAATAAGTATTAAAAATTTTTATCTTCTTATTTTGAGTAAAGACAAAGAGAAATTAAGACAGAGAGAGAGACAGAGAGATACCTGAAATACTGCTTCATCACTTGTGAAGCTTCCCCCCTGCATGTGAGAACTGAGGAATTGAACCAGGGTCCTTGCACATGGTAGTATGTGCACTCAACTGGTCGCCTGGCTCCTTAACATTACATTCTATAAGTACAAGGACTTGTTGTTTATTTTTATCAGAACACCACTAAGCCCTGGCTTATGGTGGCGGTAAGGACTAAACGCGGTACCTTTGGTGCCTGAGCATGAAAGTGTCTTTACATAATCGTTATGCTATCTCCCCAGCTCTATTTGTTTGTTCTGGACTTTGATTTATATGCTGGCATATTTCTAGTCCCTATAACAGTATCTGACTTAAAATCAGGAATTAAGAAAATACAGTAAAAGACATGGTAAAAATCTTTATAAATTGGGAGTCGGGCGGTAGCGCAGTGGGTTAAGCACACATGGAGCAAAGCAAAAGGACTGTCGTAAGGATCCCGGTTTGAGCCCCGGCTCCCCACCTGCAGGAGTGACACTTCACAGGTGGTGAAGCAGGTCTGCAGGTGTCTATCTTTCTCCACCACCCCCCTGCCTTCCCCTCCCCTCTCCATTTCTCTCTGTCCTATCCAACAACAACAATAAAACAACTAGGGCAACAAAAGGGAATAAATAGCTAAATAAAATGTTTTTTAAGTATCTGTATAAATTAAAAGTGAGAGAGAGAGATGGGTGGATGGGTGGATGGATGGATGGACGGACGGATGGGTGGATGCAGTGTGGCTGTGAGGAAGCTCACCCATAACAAAGCACATTTGATTATGCACAAGGACCTGGGTTCAAGCCCTTGAGCAGCACCCAGCAGCACTGTGCAAAGGGGAAGCTTCATCAGCAGTGAAGCGACGACATTGTGTTTCTCCTTCTCTATCTCCCACCCTCTGCCTCAGAAAGAAAAAGGAGTCCACTGGAATTGGTCAAAGTCTGCACATGCAAAGCTCCATCAAAAACCTGGTTGGGGGGGCGGGCAGAACAATGTTTAGTCCGGTTTTATCCTCTACATACAAAAGAACAGGAGAAAGGGCAGTGACCATGCGGTTCAAAATGCTGGCAGGACTGAAAGCGGCAGAGGCTTCTACATTCCAAAGCTGCTTTTCTCTTTTATAAAATGTCTGCAACAGACAAGTACCATTTGTATACTAAGGAAGATCTACTTTTGAAGTAATAAATAGTAACCTACCAGTCCATTTAAGTTCTTTATGTTGTTCCTTCCTAAAGACAATATTCTCAAGTTTTCTGTAGTGGAAAGAAAGTAGTTTTTTATTTATGAGAATCATATCACACAACTGTATAAATAAATCTAGAAGGATAAAGCTTTAATAAGTTGTATGCAATGTCACTGTATAATAACTAAGAAATCCTGTATTAAGAAACAGTGGTAGTGGTCCTGGAGGTGGCGCAGTGATAAAGCTTTTTTTTTTTTTTTATATTTTATTTATTTATTCATGAGGAATATAGGAGGAGAAAGAAAGAACCAGACATCCTCTGGCACATGTGCTGCCGGGGATTGAACTCAGGACCTCATGCTTGAGAGTCTAATGCTTTATCCACTGCGCCACCTCCCGGACCATGTGATAAAGCTTTCGACTCTCAAGCAGGAGGTCCTGAGTTTGATCCCCAGCAGCACATGTGCCAGAGTGATGTCTGGTTCTTTCTCTCTCCTCCTATCTTCCTCATTAATAAATAAATAAAATCTTAAAAAAAAAAAAAAAAAGAAAGAAACTGGTTATCACATAGGAAGTAAAACTGGCCAGTCAACTAAGGTAAAAACTACAACTTCAGGCGGGGGGAAATAGCTAATGGTTATGCAAAGAGACTCTCATGCCTGAGGATTCAAAGTTCCAGGTTTAATCCCCTCCACCACCACAAGCCAGAGCTGAGCAGTGCTCTGGTAAAAAAAAAAAAGACATTACAACTTCTGATGTTAAACACTAAAACATACAACTATTTACAATCCATGATTGGTTCTAAATTGTAGACGAGTTAAATAGAATATAAATAAAATTAAGTATTTTAACATTAAATTCAAGAGCATATATATTTCAAATCTCATAGCATATAAAAACTTAAAACTAGAAAATAGAAAATGTACTTATGTATATTCCACATCAGTAAACAAGGGATGTAAAATCAAGCAAATACAGTATTAAAGGGAGGAAGGAAGGAAGGAGAACATCCATGAGGGGGCGCTGGTGCACTGGGTTAAGCACACCTAGTATGAAGTGCAAGGATCCTGGTTCTACCTCCTGGCTCCCCACCTGTAGGGGGGTCACTTCACAAATGATGAAGCTGGTCTGCAGATGTCTATCTTTCCCTCTCCCTATCTCCCCTTCTTCTCTCGTTTTCTCTCTGTCCTATCCAAAAATAAATAAATAAATGAAAAAATAGCCACAGGAGCAGTGGATTTGTAGTGCAGGCACCGAGTCCCAGTGATAACCCTGGAGGCAGAGAAAAAAAAAAATGCTTTTGGTATTGCACCAAAGTAAAAGACTCGGGGGGTGCGGTGTGGTGTGTGTGGAAGTTCAGGTCCTGAAACATGAGGGCAGAGGAGGGCTTAGAGGGGCTGAACTGTTATGTGGAAAACTGGAAAATGTTACGCATGGACAAACTATTGTATTTTACTGTAAACCATTAATCCCCCAACAAAAAAATTGAAAAAATGCTTTCAATATTTTAACTAGATCGAGATTTAATTTAAAATGCCTACTTGTGTGTGTGTGTGTTTTTTTTTTTTTTTTTTAAGGATGGCTCTATTTGCATCCTATAGTCTATTTCTGGAAAGGAAAGAAGAAAAGCAGAAACAGTTGTTACTTTTGGAGAGGAAATGAAAGTCTATGGTCAGAGGAAGACTTCTTTTCAACTTCAGCACTTCAAACTGTTTGCATAAAACCATGTGAATGTATTACTTTTCAAAAGTAAAAAAAAAAATTCTAGTAAAACATGGAAATCCTTATTACTGTTCTAAAAAAAGTGACTATGATTATTTTTACATAAATTTATATTTAGTGTTCAGGATTTACATTGCTATAACCACATTATCCATTATCAATGCGGTTTATTAATAGCCACATGAAGCTATTTAGTTAAAATGTGATTCAAAATCAAAAACTTTCCATGGCCCGGGAGTTCAATTCCCAGCATCACATATGACAGATAAATACTCTGGCTCACAAATCTGCTTTAAAGATCAACTAGTTTTTCAGTCACAGTCTCAATTTATTGCCCTGACAGCTATACATTAGCTAGCGGTAACGGATCAGAGCAGACAGTTCTACTAGAAGGTGCTTTTCTATGACATCCGCACTAGATGGCGCTGTTCTATGGCATCCGTACTTCAATGATTAGGAACACATGCTCACCTGAGTTTCCATCTCAACTTACAATATATATATCTTTATTTATTGGATAGAGATAGCCAGAAATTGAGAGTTAAGAGGGGAGACTGCAAGGGAGACAGGGAGGCCAGGCAGTGCCGCTCACCTGGTTTAGCACACACAGTACTACGCACAAGGATACACTCAAGGGCAGGTTGGAGCCCCTGGTGAAGCAGGTCTGCAGGTGTCTATCTTTCTCTCCCTCTCTCTGTCGCCCACTCCCCTCTCAAATTCTGTCATTCCTATCGAATGAAAAAGGAAAAAGGGGGGGGCTGCCAGAAGTGGTAGATTCGTAGTGCAAGCACCAAGCCCCAACAACTGGAGGCAAAGAAAAAAAGGGGGGAGACAGAGAGACACCTGCAGCCCTGCTCCACCACTCACAAAGCTTTCCACCTACAGGCGGGACCAGGGCTCGAACCCAGGTCCTTGCACATTGTAATGTGTGCTCAACAGATGTACCACCACCCAGCCCTGGAAACCATTCAAATTCTTTAATCTGGAGGAAGACTAATAAGAGTAATATTTTTAGAAAGAAAATTCTGGTATGAACGCTGAAGATAAGATGAAGAACAGAAAGGAAACAAGAAGATCAGTTCAGAGACTATCCGAGAGCCATAAGACTGGTTTTCAAAGTGTGACTCATAGGGGCCAGGCGGCAGTGCAGCGGGTTAAGCACACAGGGCTCAAATTGTGACTCGTGTGAAATTGAATTAGTGACGGTAAGTTAAGAGCACTAAGACTTTTTTTTGGGGGGGGGAGGAGAGGAATAGGAGCAGGAGAAGGAGGAGGGGGAGGAGAAATAGGAAGGAGGGGAGGAGGAGATGAAAATTTGGCCAGGATGGTGGTCTTGGCAGAGGTGGTTTAAGTGTGGCTGCCTAAAGTAGAGAGAACATCTTTAATTACCCAGGTTTTCCCTATACAGTCAAATGCATCTGTATCAGAGGTCGAGAAAAAATGACCTGACACAAACCAAAAAGGATTAGACAAGCACAAAGGCAGAACTGGAATGATGCAGTCACAAACCATCAGCACCTGGAAAAGCAGGGAACAGAGCTTCTTGTAAAGCCTCCAGAGGGAGTGTGTGGCTCTACAAAACCTTGACCTGAGACCAGTGAAGCTAATGTCAGACCCTGGCCTCCACAGCCATAAGAGAATAACTGTTGGGAGTCGGGCGGTAGTGCAGCAGGTAGGTTAAGCACAGGTGGCGCCAGAAAGCACAAGGGCCGGTGTAAGGATCCCGGTTCGAGCCCCCGGCTCCCCACCTGCAGGGGAGTCGCTTCACAAGCGGTGAAGCAGGTCTGCAGGTGTCTGTCTGTCTTTCTATCCTCCTCTCTGTCTTACCTTCCTCTCTCCATTTCTCTCTGTCCTATCCAACAAGGAGGCAAAGGCCTTGGCAACTGAAAGGGTAGTCATGCCAGTAACACAGATACAAAGTTCAAGAAAAAAGGGTGGTGAGGAATTAAATTTCAAATATTTAAGTATTTCACAAGACAAATCTGAACAAGAAAATAAAACAATCTGATTCCTCCCCCACCCCCTGCCCCATGGGAGATTCTATATTATGCATTTATCTGTTCTGCCAGACTACTGCTCAGCTCTGGCTTATGGTAGAACAGGGGATTAAACCTGAACTTCTGAGCCTCAGGTTTGAAAGTTCTTTTGTATAACCATTATACTATCTCCCCCACCCAATAATCTGATTTTTTACTTAAGACAGATCTCAATTCTAGCTTCATAAAGACTTTAAAATGTCTAAAATGTGCAGGGATCTCTCTACCAGAGCTCTCATGTAGCTCAATTTCTGCAGATAATTCAAGGTTACAGCATGTGACATATAAATCCTCTCATCTGACAACTACTGTGATTAAAATAGGTACCAGCTTCTGGAACTGCACAATGTCTTTGAAATATTTATCCCACTAACTAGAAAAATTAAGAACCCCCTGTTACTGTGGATCACTTACTTAAGCCATTCAGGTTGGCAATTTTTTCAATGCAGTTTGTAGACAATGAAAGCTTCCTTAAAAAGAAAAAAAAGAAGAAGAAATTTGAGTTAATATGAAAAAAATTGGAAATGGCATATCAGAAATTATCCCTCAAGTATCCACAGAAAGTATTCGTCATATTTCTTTTTTCCCTCTGAATCCTTCATTTTCCCTCTCAAACATGACACACATTTTTCCACTTTGAAATCTGTTTTCTTTTTTTCGGTGACAAAAGTACTAACTTTATCTTAATTTGATAAATTGTATATATTTATCTAGACTTTTTTCTATACATATTTTAATTATATAAAACTTAAAATTTAAGGAAACAATTATGGATTCTTGGTTTTCCTTTATTTTTTGTTTAAAAATTTTATTATTATCCTTATTTATTGGATAGAGACAACCGAAAATCAAGAAGGTAGGGGGAGATAGAGAGGGAGAGAGACAGAGAGACACCTGCAGCCCTGCTTCACCACTTGCAAAGCTTTCCCCCTGCAGTTGGGGACCAGGGGCTTGAACCCAGGTCTTTGCGCACTGTAATATGTGCGCTCAACCAGGTGTGCCACCACCCGGCCACCCTTGGTTTTCCTTTCACGACAAAGTCTAATATCATAGTAAACAGTATATGAAAAAAATATGTTAGTTTTGTTGACCCTTTAATATGCGCCCAGTATTCTTTTAAGTAATTTACAGACACAGACTACTGATACTTGAACCGTCACAATAATTCTGTGAAATAAGTATTGTTATTATCCGTATTTTACAGATAAGGAAAACAAGGCACAGTTTTCTAAGCAATGTTAAAGGTACTTTGGTACAGAATGCAAACCTTTCTAAATATTTATCTTGAAGATGACTTTGTGATAAAAAGGTAAAATCAAAATAAATTTAAAATCATGCTTTTTGAAAACCATGCTTTTTAAGCAAAACAAACAAAAAATCAAGGTGGATTTTCTTTTTTTCTTTTATTTTTTTGCCTCCAGGGTTATTGCAGAATTCATTGTCTGCACTACTAATCCACTGCTCCTGGAGGCTATTTTTTCCCTTTTGTTGCCCTTGTTGTTTATCATTGTTATAGTTATTGTTGTTGTTATTGCTGTCATTGTTGTTGGATAGGACAGAGAAAAATCAAGAGAGGAGGGGAGGACAGAGAGGGGGAGAAAAAGACAGATACCTGCAGACCTGCTTCACCACATGTGAAGCGACCCCCTGCAGGTGGGGAGCCAGGGGCTTTAACCAGGGTCCTTACTGCGGTCCTTGTGCTTTGCGCCATGTAAACTTAACCCACTGTGCTACTGCCTGGCCCCCCTCAAGGTGGATTTTTTTTTTCTAATTTCTGTGCTGATTTATTTTCAAAGACACACAGACCAAAACTGTACAGCTAGTGTAATTTCACAAGTTAAATACTCTGTACACAACTTTTAGGTCAATAAACAATATTGTTGATCTTGCTGAAACTCTCTTTAGCCTTTTCAAGTCACTGTTTCTCAAGAGTGAACTTGTATTGCAAATATTTTTGAGTGGATTTCTGGAAGGAGTTTACTACTATTATACAATTAAAGAGATCACATTACTTTTGTATATTTTCAATATTCACAAATGATTCATACAGGATAGACTTTCATTTTAGCCTTTTTTTCTACACTGTTATGTGAATTCCACTGTTATTCATTTGTACAGGTTTGGTAGATTCTTTTTTTCTTCTTCTTCTTTTTATTGGGGAATTAATGTTTTACGTTCAACAGTAAGTACAATAATTTGTATATGCATAATATTCCCCAGTTTCCCATATAACAATACAACCCCCACTAGGTCCTCTGTCATCCTTCTTGGATCTGTATTCTCTGCCCCCCCCACCCACCCCAGAGTCCTTTACTTTGGTGCAATATGACAATTCCATTTCAGGTTCTACTTGTGTTTTCTTTTCTGATCTTGTTTTTCAACTTCTGCCTGAGAGTGAGATCATCCCATATTCATCCTTCTGTTTCTGACTTATTTCACTCAACATGATTTTTTCAAGGTCCATCCAAGATTGGCTGAAAACGGTGAAGTCACCATTTTTTACAGCTGAGTAGTATTCCATTGTGTATCTAGACCACAACTTGCTCAGCCACTCATCTGTTGTTGGACACCTGGGTTGCTTCCAGGTTTTGGCTATTACAAATTGTGCTGCCAAGAACATATGTGTACACAGATCTTTTTGGATGGATATGTTGGGTTCCTTTAGGATCTATCCCCAGGAGAAGAATTGCAGGGTCATAGGGTAGGTCCATTTCTAGCCTTCGGAGAGTTCTCCAGACTGTTCTCCACAGAGGTTGGACCAATTGACATTCCCACCAGCAGTGTAGGAGGGTTCCTTTGACCCCACACCCTCTCCAGCATTTGCTGCTGTTACCTTTTCTGATGTCTGACATTCTCACTGGAGTGAAGTGATATCTCATTGTTGTCTTGATTTACATTTCTCTGACAATCAGAGACTTGGAGCATTTTTTCATGTGTCTCTCAGCCTTTTGGATCTCTTCTGTGGTGAATATTCTGTCCATGTCCTCCCCCCATTTTTGGATGGGGTTATTTGTTGTCTTGTTGAGTTTGGCAAGCTCTTTATATATGTTGGTTATTAAACTCTTGTTTGATGTATGGCATGTAAAGATCTTCTCTCATTCTGTGAGGGGTCTCTTGGTTTGGGTAGTGGTTTCTTTTGCTGTGAAGAAGCTTTTTAATGTGATGTAGTCCCATAGGTTTATACTTGCCTTAGTCTTCCTTGTAATTGGATTTGTTTCATTAAAGATGTCTTTAAAATGTACATGGAAAAGAGTGCTGCCAATATTTTCCTCTAAGTATCTGATAGTTTGTGGTCTAACATCCAAGTCCTTGATCCGCTTAGAATTTACTTTTGTATTTGGTGAAATACAGTGGTTCAGTTTCATTCTTCTGCATGTTTCAACCCATTGTTTCCAACACCATTTGTTGAAGAGACTCTGCTCTCCCCATTTAATAGTCTGAGCCCCTTTGTCAAAGATTAGATGTCCATAAGTGTGGGGCCCAAGGTGGATTTTTTAAAGACAATTATTCATTTATGAGAAAGAGAACCAGGGCATCATTCTGGCACAGTGGATTCTGGGGATCAAACTTAGGACCTCGTGTTTGCAAGTCCAGTACTCCAGCCACTGCCTCCTCTCTCACATCGCACAAGGTGGAGTTTTAGGCAATATACAAAGAACGAATTACACAAAATAACTCGAAGTCTGCTTTTTCCTTTAATCCCAAAACAAACAACAACAAAACATGTATTAATCTAATGCACAGTTTCACAAATATGTGTTCAAGAATCACCCAAGTTGCTTATTTATTATAAATACAAAGTCCTAGGTTACATCAGTCGATATTTTCTTCAACTTTGGGGCAGGGCTTACCTCCTGCATAGAGACTTAATTAGGTGGCCTAGGAATTATATATAGAGAGAGGGGAGGGAGGGAGAGAGAGGGAGAGAGAAGATGAACAGCTCTGCATTCACTGACACTGCGTCTATAAGCAGGCACCTTACAATCGCCTCAAATTAGTTCTAGAAGCCTTTAAAGCAGTATATATTTAGGACGGGGTCTGATGGTGGCACACTTGGTTGAGTGCACATGTTACCATGTACAAGGACCTGGGTTCAAACCTCTGGCCCTCAACTCCAGGGGTGAAGCTTCACAAGTGTTGAAACAGGTGTTTATCTTCCCTTCTTTTCTGAGTTTCTCTCTGTCCTAGCAAATCAAATAAATAAATATTTTTTTAAAAAAAGAAGTGTGTATTAAGAAAAGAAATTTATATTTCTCTGATAACTTAAAGTTATGGAAAAGATAGGATCATAGAAGAAAGTGAAGGCTGTGTCAAATGCTGACCCGGCCCCCAAATGGTGTTGCAAGTGTAGCTGATATTTCTCAGTGTATGTTTTCTGGATGTTTCAGAATATACACATTTGACTTTTATTTTTTTATTTACCAGAGCACTGCTCAGCTCTGGCTTATGGTGGTGCAGGGGATTGAACCTGGGACTTAGGAACCTCAGGCAGGAGGGTCTCTTTGCAAAACTATTATGCTATCTATCCCTGCCCACATCTTTAATTTTTTTTTTTTTCTTTTTTGCTTCCAGGGTTATTGCTGGGGCTTGCTGCTGGCACTGTGAATCCACTGCTCCTGGAGGCCATTTTTCCCCCATCTTGTTATTGTTATTGATGTCGTTGTTGTTGAATAGGACAGAGAGAAGTGGAGAGACAGAGAAGGGGAGAGAAAGACAGACACCTACAGACCTGCTTCACTGCCTGTGAAGCAACTCCCCTGAAGATGGGGAGCCGGAGGGTCGAACCAGGATCTTTATGTCGGTCCTTGTGCTTTGCACCACCTGCGCTTAACCTGCTGTGCTACCGCCCGACTCCCTTTAATTTATTTTTAACTTTTAAACAAGTATTTATTTACTTTAATGAGAGAGAGAAGAGACCAAAGCACTGCTTAGCTCTTGTCTATGGTGGTGCTGGGGATTGAACCTGGGACCTCTGGCTTTTGGCATACAGGTCTGGTATAGAACTGCTGTACAATCTTCCTGACCACATACATGTATTTTTATTTTTAAAGATGTATTTATTTATTAATGAGAAAGATAGGAGGAGAGAGAGAAAGATCCAGACATCACTCTGGTACATGTACTGCTGGGTATCGAACTTAGGACCTCATGCTTGAGAGTCCAATGCTTTCTGCACTGCACTGTCTCCCAGACCACCGATGCATTTTGTAATTTTAAAAGTTTTGGGAGGACCTTGAAAATTCATGTATGAAATTCTTTTGCATAACCACTTTACTATCTCCCTGCCCCTGAAAAGTTTTTGTTGTAAGCAGTATCTGTAAGGACTTTGGTCAGGATACTACTGACCAGTGGATGATTTTCTAAGAAAGTGCACTATTATAGTGGTCTGGGAGGTGGTGCAGTGGATAAAGCACTAGATTCTCAAGCATGAGGTCCCGAGTTCAATCCCCAGCAGCACAGCACATGAACCAGAGTTTTGTCTGGTTCTTCAAAAAAAAAAAAAAAAAAGCACTATTATAGCCTGGGAGTTGGTACAGTGGATAAAATGTTGGACTCTTTTTTTTTTTTTTTATTGTTGTTGATGTCGTCGTTGTTGGATAGGATAGAGAGAAATTGAGAGACAAGGGGAGGACAGAGAAAGATAGACACCTGCAGACCTGCTTTGCCGCCTGTGAATCGACTCCCCTGCAGGCAGGGAGCCGAGGTTCCAACCGGGATCCTTATGCCAGTCCTTGCACTTTGCACCACGTGCGTTTAATCCGCTGCGCTACCGCCGACTCCCAAAATGTTGGACTCTTATACAAGTTCAATCCCCTGCCAAAGCGATGCTCTGGTTTTCTCTCAATCTCTCTCTTTCTCTCTTTCCTGCTTATAAGTAATTTTTCTAACGCAGTATTATTGAAGAGTTTTAGTTTTACTGTGTTATCTAGATCCTCCCAAGAAACAAGGACATTTCCATTTTCCAGATATATTATAAAAACTGCATTAGGCAAGGGAGGCGGCTCAATTTTATAATGTGTTCCCTGTGTGTGTGAGACTCTGGGTGTAACTGGCAGAGTAAAACTGCAGAGCAAAATACTTTTTTTCTATTTCTCAATAAAAAAACAAATACAGTGGTCCAGGAGGTGGCATAGCAGTAAATTCTAGACTTAGAAGCGTGAGGTCCTATGTTGGATCCCTGGGACTGCATATACCAGAATGCATGATGCCCTGGCCTCTTTCCCCCATCGCCCCCTCTCACAAAATAAATAAAATCAAAATTTAACATTTTTAATAAAATGTAAAAATCACACTATAAAAATATATTATTCAACATTACTCTATTAATAATTCTATAAATCAGTAATCCTTTGTCCATTTTCAAAACCTTTGAGGTTTAGCCGTCAAAGGGAGATTTATATTAAGAAAAATTTTTAAAAAGGATACAGAAAGCAAAAATTTATCAAATTTGTGTAATTAGCAAAGGCAGGGAAACTTAACAGCAACACAAGAAAGGTAAGAGGAGAAAAAGACAGACTTACTCGCAGTTAGCAAGTGTGGACAAAGATGCATCCATCTTCTCTATGGGGGGGATCTGGGCATAAAGTTTTATTTCTTTGGCTTCAGATGGCTTCTGACCGCTTTTCTCTTCCTATGATGAACAGACATTTGGAAGAAAATAATTCTTCATTAAAATGTGAGCTCATGGGAGTCGTGTGGTAGTGCAGCAGGTTAAGCGCAAGTGGCACAAAACGCAATGACTGGAGTAAGGATCCTGGTTTGAGTCCTCGGCTCCCCACCTGCAGGGGAGTCGCTTCACAGGCGGTGAAGCAGGTCTGCAGGTGTCTGTCTTTCTCTCCCCCTCTCTGTCTTCCCCTCCTTTCTCCATTTCTCTCTATCTTATCCAACAATGACGACATCAATAACAACAATAACTACAATAAAAAAAAAGATTAAATGTGAGCTCAAAGACCAGAATTTCCCAAGGGTCTTCAATACTTACTTCAAAACATTTACCTGTATTGAATAACTCTGCATTCCTGTTAATTGTTTAAGTAATAATTTTGTTTTTTCAAGAGCATTGCTCATCTCTGGCTTATGGTGGGGCTGGGAATCGAGCTGGGGACGTTGGAGCCTCAGGTATGAGATTCTCTTTGCAAAGCCATTATCTGCAAATGCTATCTCCCCTACCCATGCAATTCATTTGAATCTAATTTGGCAATTAGAACTTACATATTATCTTAAAGTGTTTTAAGTAACATGATTATCCTAGTATCTATACTACCATATGTAAAATGGAAGTCCTGTGGCACTCAATCCATTGTCAAATACCTCTGTCTGATATATTTACTCATTGAAATCCTATTTCCTGGGAGTCGGGCGGTAGCATAGTGGGATAAGCGCATGTGGTGCAAAGCCCAAGGACCAGCATAAGGATCCAGGTTCGAGCCCTCGGCTCCCCAACTGCAGGGGAGTCATTTTACAGGCGGTGAAGCAGGTCTGCAGGTGTCTATCTTTCTCTCCCCCTCTCTGTCTTCCCTTCCTCTCTCCATTTCTCTCTCCTATCCAACAACAACAACAACGACAACAACAATGGAAACAACAAGGGCAACAAAAAGGAAATAAATAAGAAAATAAAGAATCCTTAAAAAAAAGAAATCCTATTTCCCAAAATTTATTTTTCTAATTCTTTGAGATAATATTACTAACATTTTTAAAACTCCCTTATCAAATGTTGTGATAAGATCATCCTTTTTTGAATGTGTCTATCCATTTAAAGATACTACATATAGGTCTTAAATCTGTATCTAATGACATCAGTGGTAATAGCCTTTGTGGGTCTGAATATGCAGTCTGCTATTTCTGGTGATCTTACTCATTATGCCTTGTTATAGCTTATTCAGAAAGAAAATCCCCCAAATTTTTTTTTGCATTATTTCAAGAGAATCTTTTTTTTTTTTTTTAAGATTTTATTTATTAATGAGAAAGATAGGAGGAGAGAGAGAAAGAACCAGACATCACTCTGGTACATGTGCTGCCATGGACGGATGCTTGAGAGTCCAATCAATGCCCCATCCACTGCACCACCTCCAGTCCACTGTATGCTCAGTTCTCTATATTCCACAGTAGTGAAACCATTCTGTAGTCGCCCTTTACCTCCTTACTTGCCTCACTAAGGATATTCTTCTCCAGTTTCATTCACTTTATCCCAAAGGACATAATATCATCTTTTTTTTTTTCACTGCTGAATAGTCATCCACGAATACATGTCCCATATTCTTTTTATCCAGTCATCTGTCAAAGAGCGTTTTGGTTGCTTCCATATTTTTGCTACTGTGAATAAAGCCACTATGAACATGGGGGTGCATATATCCCTTGCAATCGGTGTTCCTATATCTGTGGGCAAAAGCTTAGCAGTGGAATTGCTGGATCATAAGGTGTTCCCACTTGTAATTGTTTAAGGACTCTCCACACTGCTCTCCATAATGGCTGCGTGAATCTGCACTTCCAGTAACGGTGTAGTAGAGTTCCTCTTCACATCCTCTCCAGCACTTACCTTCTCTTGTTTAACTGATGGATCTCTGTCTCTGTCTCTCTATATCTCTATCAGGTAAAATTAATGAAAGGGTTTGCTTGGGATTGGTGGAATCATACACACGCAAGGTCTCAATGCCACTAAAAATAAAAAAAAGTTAGGGTACAGAAATATCCTTTGTACACTTTCCCGTTTTTCTCAAGAGTAACACTTCATAGTATAATATCACAATCAAAATATTAATAGTGTAGGGACAGACAGCATAATGGTTATGCAAAGAGACTCACATGCCTGAGGCTCCAAAGTCCCCAGTTCAATCCCCCACACCACTATAAGCTAGAGATGAGTAGTGCTCTGGTGAAAAACATTAAAAATAATTGATAGCAGTACAGTCAACTGATTTTACTCAGTTGATATTTCCAATCTGTTCTCCTTTCTACGTATGTTTTTTTCCTCTATGTGTATTAAATTCTATGCGATTTTACCACCTGTGTAGGTTCATACATCCACCATTACAACCCAGATAGCTAGACAGTTCCAAAGGTATCTTGTATTGAGCGACCATATTCAAATAACTATTCAAAAAGTCTTGTGTAGCTTATGAAAAAATAAACATTCATATACTCACCCACCGGGCTAGGGCTTCCTTTATTGTTGTTGCTTTTGCCTTAAAAGGAGAGAAAAAGCAAAGTTATCTTTATTGGTATCATTTAGTGATTCAACTTCCATGAAATAATCATTATATATAATAATCTGTTATGTAAATATTCTAGTTCATGTCTGCTATTAAAAAGTTAAGTTATTGGGAGCTGAGAGGTAGCTCACCTACTAGAGTGTATATGCTACCGTGTGCAAGGACCCAGGTTTGAGTCCCCAGCATCACATACGAGCACCACACACAAGGGAAGCTTCAAAGGTGGTGCAGTGGTGTTGTGTGGTAGCTCTTCTTCTTCTTCTTCTTCTTTTAATTTCTTTATTGGGGAATTAATGTTTTACATTCAACAGTAAACATAATAGTTTGTACATGCTTAGCATTTCTCAGTTTTCCATAGAACAATACAACCCCCACTAGATCCTCTGTCATCCTTCATGGACCTGTATTCTCCCCACCCACCCACCCTAGAGTCTTTTACTTTGGTGCGATATGCCAATTCCAGTTCAGGTTCTACTTGTGTTTTCTTTTCTGATCTTGTTTTTCAACTTCTGCCTGAGAGTGAGATCATCCCATATTCATCCTTCTGTTTCTGACTTATTTCATTTAACATGAATTTTTCAACCTCCATCCAAGACAGGCTGAAAACGGTGAAGTCACCATTTTTTACAGCTGAGTAGTATTCCATTGTGTATCTAGACCACAACTTGCTCAGCCACTCATCTGTTGTTGGACACCTGGGTTGCTTCCAGGTTTTGGCTATTACAAATTGTGCTGCCAAGAACATATGTGTACACAGATCTTTTTGGATGGATGTGTTGGGTTCCTTAGGTTATATCCCCAGGAGAGGAATTGCAGGGTCAGAGGGTAGGTCCATTTCTCGCCTTCTGAGAGTTCTCCAGACTGTCCTCCTCAGAGGCTGGACCCATTGACATTCCCACCAGCAGTGCGGGAGGGTGTGTGGCAGCTCTTCTTAGTCTCCTTCTCTCTGTCTAAGATTAAAGAGAGAGAGGGGTAGCACAGCGGGTTAAGCACACATGGTGCAAAGTGCAAGGACCGGCTCAAGGACCCAGGTTCGAGCCCTTGGCTCCCCACCTTCGGGGGGCTCGCCTCACAGGCGGTGAAGCAGATCTGCAGATCTATCTTTCTCTCATCTCTGTCTTCCCTTCATCTCTCAATCTTTCTGTCCTATCCAGCAACAACAAAAGCAATAACAACAAGGGCAACAAAATGGGAAAAATGGCCTCTAGGAGCAGTGGATTCATAGTGCAGGCACCAGCCTCAGCGATAACTCTGGAGGCAGGAAAAAAAAAAAAGAGAGAGAAAGAGAGAGAGAGTGGGAGAGAGAACATGCACCCAGCGTGTTAGAATTGTGCAGAGACAGAAAAAAAAAAGTTAATTTATTGTGGGCAGAGGGGAAGTAGTGGAGAACACTATCTGGTGTGATGGTACAGGTCAGTGTGGTTGTGATGAGTTGTATATCCACAAATATGTAGGTGTGGGGCACCACACTAAAACCTTCCGATACCAATATAAACCAATGCTGAGCAACCTGCTTCACTGTTGGTGAAGCTCCCCCCTGTAGGTAGGGAGCAGGGGGCTTGAACCCAGGTCCTAGTGCATAGTAATGTATGTGCTCAACTGGGTGCACCACCACCCAGTCCAAATTGGGAAGTTGGGCGCAAGGTGTGGCAAATCTGGTTGAGCACACATGTTACAGTTTGCAAGGACCTGGGTTCGAGCCCCTGGTCCCCATCTACAGGGGGAAAGCTTTGCAAGTGGGAAAGCAGTATTGCACGTGTCTTTCTGTCTCTCTCCTGCTCTGTCACCCCTTTCCCTCTTGATTTCTGGCTGTCTCTATACAATAAATAAATAAAGATAAAAATATTTTTTAAAAAATGGGAAGTAATATTATAAGTGCTCTGGTGCAAAAAAAAAAGTTTTTACTGTAAGTCAACAGATAGTTCACCCAGCAGAGGACACGCCTCAACAAACTTCATTTAATTACTGGTTCTGATTCTGTTTGAAGATATTTCAGTAGTTCTCAAAGTCTGCACTTTCAGAATGATTTGGGGTTGACTTTTTTTTTCATCACTAGAGATAAAACTTGGGCTCCGTAATGTTTCTGAAGTCTGGTTCCAGATTATTTTCTTTGGCAATGGCTTTCAGCAAATGCTTGTGTAGTAGAGGAAAAGGAAAAAGGCGGGAGGGAGCTGCTTTTACAAGTGTAGTGATCTTGTAGTTGAAGGCATGTATGAGTTCCTAATTTCAACTTCCTACATCCAGTTTCCGTCCAGAGATAAAAAGTATTGGAACCTGGGAATCGGGCGGTAGCGCAGCGGGTTAAGCGCACATGGTGCAAAGCGCAGGGACCGGCCTAAGGATCCCGGTTCGAACCCCGGGCTCCCCACCTGCAGGGGAGTCGCTTCCCAGGCGGTGAAGCAGGTCTGCAGGTGTCTGTCTTTCTCTCCCCCTCTCTGTCTTCCCCTCCTCTCTCCATTTCTCTCTGTCCTATCCAACAATGACGACATCAATAACAACAACAACAATAATAACTACAGCAATAAAACAACAAGGGCAGCAAAAAGGAAATAAATATTTTTTTAAAGTATTGGAACCTGTGTGTGTGTGTGTGTGTGTGTGTGTGTGTCTGTCTGTCTGTCTGTGGTGGTGAGTGCATAGCTCAACTGGTAATGCACAGGATTCTCCTTCCAGAGGCTACCAGTTCAGTCCTGGGTGCAGCATGTATATCTTGGTCCCTCCTTCTCCCCCGCCTCTACCCCCCCCCCCCGTTTCTTCTTCTCTCCTTCCCTCCCTCATGTGAAATCATCTCCATGTCTTATAAACTAATTTTTAAAAAACATTTTTAAAATTATTATTGGGGCCAGGTGGTGGCGCACCTGGTTAAGCGCACACATTACAGGGCGGAAGGACGGAGGTTCAAGCCCCTGGTCCCCACCTGGAGGGGGGAAAGCTTCACGCGTGCTGAAGCGGGGCTGCAGGTCTCTCTCTCTCTCTCTCTCTCTCTCTCTCTCTCTCCCCCCGTCTCCTTCTACCTCCTGTCCCCTCTCAGTTTCTCTCTGTCCTGTGAGACAGAGACAGAGACAGAGAGAGAAGCCGGTGCTCGCCGCCAGCCGCAGCCGCAGCCGCACCACGCGCGTGTCCCGCGGGTCCCGGGTGCGGGCTGCGCAGGACGCCGAGCAGATGCCCCGACGCACCCGGAGGGCACAGCGCTGCGGTCGGGCTGCCGCACCGCCGCCTCCCCGGGCGACAGCCCCGAGCCACGGCTCCGAGCGCGGCCCCGGCCCACGCTGCCCCTCGCAGCGCATCGCCTCCGCACCCGGGTCCGCCGCCCCGCTCTGAACCGCCTCGGCCCCGGGCCGCCCTCCTCCCGGACCCCCGTCACCCCACCTCTTGCCTTTCGCCTCGGGCCTCTGACTCCCCCGAGCGCCGCCCGCTCCCGCTCCCACCGTCAGAGGATCCTGACTCCCACTCCTACACTCCGCGGCCCCCTGCCCCCTCGCAGCTCGCGATCCGCCGCGGCTCCGGGCTGGGAGGCCCGCGGGCCACTCACCATTCCGCCCGTTGCTAGTGTCACTGCTCTGGTTGCTAGGGCCCGCGGGGTCAGTGCGCATGCGCGGGGTAGCGGCCCGGCCCGCTACCCCGGCAGCGCCCGCGTCCCTCCGCCCTCGGGGTGGCGCGCGCGGAGCATTGTGGGGCGGCGCCGGCCTCCCGGCGGGCAGCGGGTGCGGGACGCGCTGCTTCCCTGACCGGCCGCCGGCGCGCCTGCCTCGAGGTGGAGGGAGGACTTGACGCCTAGCAGGCAGTTGCCGCCCCTGTAGCGGAACCGGTAAAGTCCTCTCCCTCTGCAGACTGCTTGCTCACTGGGGGAGGCTTTGGAAGGGCTGAGCATGTGCAGAGGGAGGGCTTGGGCAGGAGCTGGAGACTGCGCAGGTGGTTAAGCAGGAGGTCAAATAAAAAGAAACAAAGGGGGGGACGGTGCGCAGCGGGTGGAGCGCACAGGACGCGAAGCGCAGGGACCCGCATAAGGATCCGGGTTCGAGCCCCCGGCTCCCCACCTGCAGGGGAGTCGCTTCACTGGCGGTGAAGCAGGGCTGCAGGTGTCTGTCTTTCTCTCCCCCTCTCTGTCTTCCCCTCCTCTCTCCATTTCTCTCTGTCCTATCCAACAACGACATCAGTGGCCACAATAACAATAACGACAACAACAAGGGCAATATAAATGGAAAAAAATGGCCTCCAGGAGCAGTGGATTCATAGTGCAAGCACTGAGCCCCAGCAATAACCCTGGAGGCGAAAGAAAGAAGGAAAGACTGAAAGACAGAAAGAAAGAAAGTCTGAAAGAGAAAGAAAGAATTGAGTTGAGGGAGCAGGGAGTAGATAGCTTAATGGTTATGCAAACAGAGTCTCTTGTCTGAAGCTTCAAAGTCCCAGGTTCAATCCCCTGTTCCACCATAAGCTAGAACTGAGCAGTGTTCTGGTTAAAAAAAAAAAAAAATGAGATGAAGGTCAGACTGAACACTGAGTAAGCAGCAGCAGATGAGTAGAGCACAACAAGGCCAGTAATGTGAAAACACACACACACACACACACACACACACTTGCAACAGCTACATAGCCCAACCACCATGCACAGCCCTTACTTAAAGAAAGCTGAAGGTAGGGGCTGGGTGCTCTCGGAGAGATGGGACCCCAGGTCTGCTGGTGTTGTTAAAAGTTCCTCCTTGTTGACTCCACAACCGGCTCTGAGTCTCCAAACTGCAACAGCTTTTCACCACTGTTTCTAAGTCCATCTCGTCTTCCCAGAGGTTTGCTAGTGCTAATGCCACCCCAGTCCCCACAGGTCGCTAAAAGCATAAAACTTTTTTGTTTTCTTTTTTTTTTTAACTTAATGAGGTGCCCCCACCCCACCAACACATACATCCTATCAGCCAAAGGTTGTGGAAATGTCCAGTTGCCAGCATGTGGAGATGGGGAGACATATACATGCTGCTGTTTGTAAGTTACTCTGCCTTTTCCGGAAGCATGTGAGCATCTCCTAATCGAGGCTTCACCCTAAAGATATAATCACACATACACACACACAGAGAGAGAGAGGAGGAGGCCATGATGTATGACTTCATTTTATTTATTTCTTGCCATTATACTTGTGATTAGTAGTGGGTTACAAAGTTGTAAGATTACAATGTATATCACATACCACACCAGCTACCAAAGTTCTGCCCTCCACCCTCCCACTTGCCAGAGATAACCACCTTAGCTCTCAGGTCCTCTACAAACTCACTCCTGCATTTTGTTTTGTTTTCTTCCCATAGAGATAGAAATTGAGAGGGAAGCCTTCCAGAAGGGCTGCACCAGTTGCATTCCCACCAGCAGTGTAACAGAGTTCCCTTTTCTCCACAACCTCTCAGACATCTGAAATTTCCTGCTTTGTTGTTGTGGGCCATTCTGACAGGCATGAAGTGAAATCTCAGTGTACTTTTGTGTTTCTCTAATGATTACTGAAATCAGACATTTATTTATATGTCTCTGGACCTTGTGTATCTCTTCTTTAGAAAACTGCTTATGGGGAGTTGGGCGGTAGCGCAGCGGGTTAAGCGCAGGTGGCGCAAAGCACAAGGACCGGCACAAGGATCCCAGTTCGAACCCCGGCTCCCCACCTGCAGGGGAGTCGCTTCACAGGCGGTGAAGCAGGTCTGCAGGTGTCTGTCTTTCTCTCCTCCTCTCTGTCTTCCCCTCCTCTCTCCATTTCTCTCTGTCCTATCCAACAACGACAACAACAATAATAACTACAACAATAAAACAACAAGGGCAACAAAAGGGAATAAATAAATAAAATAAATATTAAAAAAAAGAAAACTGCTTATGGAGATACACAACTCTGGTGGTGAGTGTGGTAAGGAACTAGACACTGTAATCTTGTAACCTACTATTGATCACAAATTTTAAAAATTAAAAAAAGAAAACTGCTTAGATCTTTGGCCCACTTTTTTATTTGGTTGTTATTTTTTCTTTTGTTGAACTGTACCAGTGGTTTTTGTTTGTTTTGCCTACAGGGTTATCATTGGGGCTCTTCCTGCACGACTACAAATCCACTGCTCCTGGAGCCTATTTTTTCCCTTTTGTGCCCCTTGTTGGTTATTGTTATTGATGTTGTTATTGTTGTTATTGCTATCGTCGTTAGGTGAGACAGAAAGAAATTGAGGAATGAAGGGAAGACAGAGGGGGAGAGAAAGATAGACACCTCCCAGACCTGCTTCACTGCTTTAGAAGTGACCCCTCTGGGGGTCAGGTGGTAGCACAGCGGGTTAAATGCACGTGGCGCAAAGCACAAGGACCAGCCTAAGGATCCCAGTTCGAGCCCCCGGCTCCCCACCTGCAGGGGAGTCGCTTCACAGGTGGTGAAGCAGGTCTACAGGTGTCTTATCTGTCTCTTCCCCTCTCTGTCTTCCCCTCCTCTCTCCATTTCTCTTTGTCCTGTCTAACAATGACGACATCAATAACTACAACAATAAAACAAGGGCAACAAAAGGGTAAATAAATAAATAAATATTTTTTTAAAGTGACTCCCCTGCAGATGGGGAGCCAGGGGCTCAAACTGGGATATTTGAGCCGGTCCTTGGGCTTGTACCATGTGCACTTAATCTGCAGAGCTACTGCCCACTCCCTGTACTAGTTCATATATGTGTGTGTGTGTGTATTCCCTTTTGTTGCCCTTGTTTTTTTATTGTTGTTATAGTTATTATTGATGTCGCTGTTGTTGGATAGGACAGAGAGAAATGGAGAGAGGAGGGGAAGACAGAGAGGCGGAGAGAAAGACAGACACCTGCAGACCTGCTTCACCACCTGTGAAGCGACTCCCATGCAGGTGGGGAGCTGGGGGCTCGAACCAGGATCCTTATTCAGTTCCTTGCACTTTGCGCCACCTGTGCTTAACCTGCTGCACCTGACTCTCCTGTACCAGTTCTTTATAGATGTTTGATATCAGTCGCTTGACTGATACTTAATGTGCAAATTATTTCCTCCCATTTACTGGTTTGCCTGGTTATTCGTGTTTAATTTGCTTTCTATGTGTAGAAGCTTTTTAGTTTGGGGCAGTCCCATTTAATTACTCTTGCTTTCACTTCACTGTCCATGGAGTCCAGTCTCCGAATAAATCTTTGATGTGAAGATTCTCCAATATTTCACCAATGTTTTCTCCTGTAAATTTTAGAGTTTCTGACTTAGTATCCAGGTCTTTGATCAATTTTGATTTGATTGTGGTGTGTGGTGGTAAATGGTGGTTCAGTTTCACTTTTTTACATGTGGCTGTCCAATTTCCCCAGCACCATTTTTTAAGACTTTATTTTATTTGCTAGGACAGAGGGAACGGTGGTGTTGGTAGCACTGCTTTGCCACTTGTGAAGCCTTCCCCCTGAAGGTGGGGAGGACCAGAAGCCTGAACCTAAGTCCTTGTGCATTTTAACACATGCACTTAACCAGGTGCACTACCTCCCGGTCCCCTCCCAGCACCTTTTGTTGAAGAGACCTTCTTTACCCCATTGGGTGGCTTTGGTCGTTTTGTCATATACCAGATGGTTATATATGTGTGGGTTCTTGATTCTGTTCATTGATCCAAGTGCCCTTTTTCACTCCAGCACTGTGCTGTTTTAATTACTACTGCTTGGTAGTACAAACTGAAATTGGGTAGTGTGATACCTCCATTTTTTTTCTCATAAGTGCTTTGGCTATTTGTGGTTCCATACAGATTTTTTTGACAAGTTGTTTTATTTTCCTTGGAAAAGGTTTGCATTGAAACTACAGATTGCGTTTGAAGGAATGGCCATTTTACTATTGTTTTATTCCTCCAGTCCGGCAATAAGGGACGCTCTTCCCCTCCTGCCCGTCATTTTCTATTTCTTTTAAAAATAGCCTATAGTTTTCCTTGTAAAGGTCCTTCAGCTCCTTAATGAGATTGACCCTAAAGTATTTTATCTTTTTAAAATTTCTTTATTGGTGGACTAATGTTTTACAGTCGACAGTAAATACAATAGTTTGTACATGCATAACATTTCTCAGTTTTCCACACAACAATACAACCTCCACTAGGTCCTCTGCCATCCTGTTCCTCTCCCCCTACCTCAGAATCTGTATTTTATCTTTTTAGGTTCGATTGTAAGTGGGACTGAGTTTTTCCTTTCCCTTTCCTCTGACTCCAATTATATATATATATATTTTAAATTTTATTTACTTATTAATGAGAAAGGAGAGAGAAAGAACCAGATATCACTCTGGTATATGTGCTGCCAAGGATTAAATTTAGCACCTCATGGTTGAGAGTACAGTGCTTTATCCACTGTGCTACCTCCTGGACCACTCCAATTCTACTTTATTTCTTTATTTGCCTCCAGGATTATCATTGTGTCTCGTTGCCAGCACTACAAATCTGATCCTGGAGGCCATTCCCCCCCCCCTCTTTTTTTCCCCTTTTCCCTAATTTTTATGTAATAGGACAGAAATTGAGAAAGGACGGGGAGATAGAGCGAGAGAAAGACACCTGAAGAAGACCTGCTTCAGCACTTATGAAGCCGACCCTGAAGGTGGGGAGCAGGGCCTCAAATCCAGGTCCTTGCAGTTGGAAATGTGCCCTCAGCCAGGCGCACCACCACCAGGCCCTCTTAACTCCAGATTTTTATACAGAAATGCCACAGATTTATATGTACTTATTTTACTTCTTTCTACTTTACTGAATTATTTCCAGTAGATTTTTGCTGGAGTCTTTGGAGTTCTCTGGGTATATTATCATACCATCAGCAAATAGTGAGAGTTTGATTTCCTCCCTTCTAAAATGTATACCTTTGATATCTCTTTTTCATCTGATTGCAGTGGTGAAGAACACAAAGATTATGTTGAATAATAGTGGTGGCAGTGGACATCCTTGTTTAGTTCCCAATTTTAGGGAAAACTTTTCAGTTTTTCCCCATTGAGAATGATGCTAGTTGTGAGTTTGTCTTAAACAGCCTTTGTTATGCTGAGGAAATGTCTGTCCATTCAATGTACTGCTTTCACAGGCAAGTTACCAAACAAAAAAAAAGTTGGCATGATCCTTTTAAAAAGCAACCCTTTATTTGTGCTAAGCATACTGTAAATTTAACTGCATGCTTTGCTCGCCTTTACCCTAGATGCAAGTACAGAAACTCCAAGATCTCCTTCCAAGACTCAATCTGAGCGACAGCATGGCCTTTGAGCTGTCCCCCTCCACAAACAGGCAGCTGTAACATGGGGTCCAGGGATATGGGGCAAAAAGGGCTGTAAGGGAGATCTATTCTGTGACCAGCATTGGGGTAACTTAGAAGAGTGAAATTTGTCTTTCCGTGCTCTGTGAGGTGCGTGGCGGCGGCGGCAGCATAAACAGAGCTCTTCCAGTGGCGGTCATCCTCCCCAACGATGAAGAGGAGATGGGCACTGGCTTTTTCGAGCGGGATTCGGCTTTCCTGGTAGTCTGGGTTCAAAGGGTCCTCCAGGGCTTCTTGGACATCGTACACCCCGGACTCCATGGCAGAGATTTTGTCTAGGTTAAAAGGCAGTCCCGGTAGAGTCAGACTCCCACACTTAAGGGCAGTAGCCGTGTTAGAGATGCAGCCGTTGATGCTCACCACTGCAGCTATATTAGGGAGAAAGCTGGCCATGGAGAATGCCAACTCCGCCCCTTTGCCAGAACCAACCACTCCGATCATGGGACCTTTGACCTTGAGGTTGAAGAAAAAATAAAGACCGAGAAAGAAAAAAGAAAGCATAATTGTTATTGAAGTCACCATATCTTCAATAAGAAAAACCTTTTATAGGCTGGGGAGATATCATGATGGTTATGTAAAAGTCTCTTCATTCCTGAGCCTCGAAGGCCCCAGGTTCAATCCCTAGCAACACCAGAAACTGAGCATTCTCTGGTCTCTCTCTTTCAAGTAAAAAGAAATAAAATATATGCATTTAAAAAGAAGAACCATTTATGTATTCATCAGAAAGTTCATTTATAAATTTACCTATTCATTGAATCAGTTTGTTTGTTTGCCTCCAGGGTTATTGCTGGGATGACTCCACTGCACCTGGGGGCCATTTTTCCCGTTTTGTTGCCTTTGTTGTTAATATTGCTGTTGCCATTGCTATTGTTGTTGTTGGATAGGACAGAGTAAGCGGCTAGCCTGCAGGTGGGGAGCTGGGGGCTCAAACTGCGATCCTTGCACTTCGCACTCTGGTGCGTTTAACCCACTGTGCTACTGCCTGCCCCCCCATCAGTATTTTTATTGGCATTTTCCAACCGTTTAATACCACTTTATTTTTAATGAGAGAGAATGCAGTTGCAAAGTACTGCTTCACCATTCATAAGAGTTCTACTCGTTTTGTCTTTGTTGCTCCATGTGGTGCCAGGATCGAACCTGGGGCTTCATGCCTGCAAGACAGGTGCTCTGCTGCTGTTTCCTTCCGGCCCCAGTGCCGCTTTCTTACTCTCTATTGGCTCTAATGAGTTCATTTTGGACGTATTTCTCTCTACCACCTCACTCACCTTTGGATGATTCTGCACAAATCTAGCTGCCTCCTCAAAGTAATCTAAATTTAAGTCCTTCATGAGTGGAGGGAGATCTTCGTAGTCAAAAAATGGCAAAGCCAGAGTAGCAAAACCTCGACAAGCTAGGAGACTTGCTCGAGATTCATTTAATCCTCCATCACCAAAGATATCAATCAAACCAGGAAAAGGACCATCTCCTATAAACCAAAAAAAGAAGTAAAGTAACTAAGACTAGAAACAGTTAATATAGCATAGTGGTTATGTTAAAGACTTTCCTCCCTGAGACTCTGAGGTCCCAGGTTCAGTCCCCAGCACCACTATCAGCTGAAGCTGAGCAGTGCTCTGGCTTTCTCTTTCTCTCCCCTTCTCCCACAGCCACCACATATCTTTCAACACAAAGCTAACAGTTTTATAAGATTCTAACTGTATAATTTGTCCTTTTTAATTATTTTCTTTTGTTTTTAATTGTTTTGATTCTATTGAGATTAAGTTTATATTAAAATACTTTAATTATTTGCTTTAAAAAGAAAGCATCAGGGGTCGGTCAGTGGGCCCCGGTAGAGCACACATGTTATATTGAGCAAGGACTGAGCTTCAAGCCCTAGTCCTCACCTGCAGGGACAGAGGCTCACAAGCAGTGAAGCAGTGCTACAGGGGTCTCTCTCTCTTCTCTATCTCTTTCTGTCTCTTGCCAATAAATAAATATATAAAAATAATAATAAATAAAGGGAGTTGGGCGGTAGTGCAGCGGGTTAAGCGCATGTGGCCTGAAGCACAAGGACCGGCATAAGGATCCCAGTTGGAGGCCCCGGCTCCCCACCTGCAGGGGAGTCGCTTCAACAGGTGTGCAGGTGTCTGTCTTTCTCTCCCCCCTCTGTCTTCCCCTCCTCTCTCCATTTCTCTCTGTCCTATCCAACAATGACGACATCAATAACAACAACAATAATAACTACAACAACAAAACAACAAGGGCAACAAAAGGGAAAATAAATAAAGTTAATAAAGTTAAAAAAAAAAAGTGGGGCCAGGCAGTAGCACACACTGGTTAAGCGCACACACTGCAGTGCACAAGGACCCAGGTTCAAGCCCCTGGTCCCCATCTGCAGCAGGAAGGCTTCATGAGTGGTGAAGCAGGGCTGCAGATGTCTCTCTGTCTCTCTCCCTCTCAATTTCTGTCTGTCTCTATTCAGACAGAATATAATAAATATAATAAATTAATAAAAAAAAGTTTTAAAGGTGACCATAAAGGGAAGTATAATGTAAAGAGAACATTATGTGTAAGATATTCAAATGTCAAACTGATTGTCTCCCTTTTGACAATATTATTTCCCTTTTGACATTCTTATTGTAGATTATATTTAATCACTATTCCAAGAGAAAAAAAATCCCAGTCAATTGCCTTCTGGTGTTTTCCAGATATATGCATCTGTGCTATTTCAAATATAAGTGCCAGATTAGTCTATAAGAGCAGAATAAAAGAGAATGATATTAGAATAGAAGCCAAACTAAAATGTCTAAAATTCCAGCATCAGAATCCATTTCTAAATTTTCAAATACAGAAACAAGTTGTGGCGTATCTACCTTCCCAACTTTCACAAGTTGGTTTTCTTAATATTCAACTACTCTTTTTTTTCCTTCAAGGTTATTGGGGCTCAGTGCCTGCACTGTGAATCCGCTGCTCCTGGAAGCTATTTTTTCCATCTTGTTGCCCTTG
The DNA here is from genome assembly GCF_950295315.1 of Erinaceus europaeus. Taxonomy (NCBI): domain Eukaryota; kingdom Metazoa; phylum Chordata; class Mammalia; order Eulipotyphla; family Erinaceidae; genus Erinaceus; species Erinaceus europaeus. Next base: position 77,558,264 of record NC_080177.1, read on the forward strand.
TTGCCCTTGTCGTAGTTGTTATTGTTGTCATAGCTGTTGTTGTTGGATAGGACAGAGAGAAATGGAGAGAGGAGGGAAGACAGAGAGGAGGAGAGAAAGATAGACACCTGCAGACCTGCTTCACCTCTTGTGAAGTGACCTCCTGAAGGTGGGGAGCCGGGGGCTCGAACCAGGATCCTTACTGGTCCTTGTGCTTTGCCTCTCGTGCGCTTACTCGCCCGACTCCCTCAACTACACTATTTTATCTTGATCTGTAATATACATATTCACTTCCTAATTCTTATTTATTCCCTTTTGTTGCTCTTGTTTTATTGTTATAGTTATTATTGATGTTATTGATGTCATCGTTGTTGGGTAGGACAGAGAGAAATGGAGAGAGGAGGGGAAGACAGAGAGGGGGAGATAAAGACAGGCATCTGCAAACCTGCTTCACCACCTGTGAAGCGACTCCCCTGTAGGTGGGGAACCGGGGTCCTTACTCTGGTCCTTGCACTTTGCGCCACCTGCCGCGCTACCGCCCGACTCCCTCACTTCCTAATTCTATATTAGTTATAGAAAGCCAAAAAAGTAGCTATGAAAAAGGCATAACATAAATATCCTCCTATTATCCCACTAACAGTTTTTTTCCTGAAACATGCTTCAAAATACTAACCTGATTACCACACAGACATTACTAAAAATGTTGTTTCAACTCAGGAATGTAATTCTTTGTGTGGAAATTTGCTAGGATCTTACAGACGATTTTTAAATTCGATCCCTCTCCCTCCTTATGAAAATATTTTAAATTTCTCATTTAAAAGATCTCTTAGGGGAGCCGGGTGGTGGCGCACCCAGTTAAGTGCACATAGTAAGTACTAAGTGCAAGGGCCTTGGTTTGAGCCCCCGTTCCCCACCTGCTGCTGGGAAGCTTCACACGGGTGGAGCAGGTCTGTGGGTGTCTCTTTCTCTCTGCCTCATTGCCTTCCCCTCCCCTCTCCTCTCAATTTCTCTGCCCTATACTGAATTATATGGAAAAAGGGCGGGGGGGGGGGAGGAGCGGCAGGGATGGCCGCCAGGAGCAGTGGATTCATAGTGCAGGTACCGAGCCCCAGTGATAACCCTGGAGGAAGAAAAAACAAAACAAAGATTTGTTCCTAAGGAGCCTGGGGGTGACAGTGGGTGATAAGTTAGACTGGGTTTTTAAAAATAATTTAAAAAAATTTTTATTTATTCCTTTTTGTTGCCCTTGTTTTATTGTTGTAGTTATTATTGATGTCGTAGTTGTCAGATAGGACAGAGAAATGGAGAGAGGAGGGGAAGACAGAAAGGGGGAGAGAAAGACAGACACCTGCAGACCTGCTTAGCCGGTCCTTGAGCTTTGCGCCACCTGCGCTTAACCCGCTGCGCTACCGCCCCCGACTCCCCAGACTGGGTTTTTAAACTTATTTTACTCATCCCTCAGACTCGGTGCATGCTTGCACGTAACAGCATCTGCAGCACTAGGAGTTTGGAGTGTGAGCAGCTGGCAAAACAGAGGCATCCATGCAGATTAAATTTAGAACCCAGACACCATGTAGGGGAAGACATGTCCCACCTGGTGTCTAGGCAACAAAATAAGGGAATTGAGAAGCTCGCTTTCTTTTCAGATGGCAGACTAGTTTGAAGCAAAGCAAAGCAGCTGTCCGAAGTCCCCGAAGTCCCTGAAAGCCCCTTTGCAGAAAAGACCTCACGCACCTGGGGGCAGCAGAAAGACGCCCCGCAGGCGGCCGTTTTGCAGCCGGGTGCGGCCCAGCTCTGGGCTGGAGAACCAGCGTTGCACCTGCACGGAAGCCAGCGCCGGGCCCAACGGCACCGCGGGCTGTCGCGACTTGTGAACTGTCACTTCCACCTTGATGGGGGTTTGCATCACGCCCCTGCGCATCTGGCTGACCTGGGCGCCCTCCAGGCCGGCCCCGACCGGGGCGAGGCTCCACAGGAGCCCCATGGGCTCCACCCCCGTGAAGCCGCCGCCCAGAGCCCGGGCCCGGGCCAGGTCCAGCGTCCCGCGGCCGTCCGCCTCATAGTGGGCGAATGAGTGGAAGAGGCGGCTTCGGTAACTGGTGGCCAGCGTCCTCAGGGTCACCGGCTCGCCGGGGCCTAAACCCTCCACTTTAATATGCAGGAGCTCGTCGGCTAGTCCTGTTTGGGGCGTGATGGTCAGGGTCACGACTTTCTGGGAGAAAAGGGACGAGGTGGATATCGACCTCCAGAGCTGCAGGGGCATCCCAAGGGGCTGGAGAGCGGCCCGGACCACCCGCCACATGGCTCCGGGACCTGAGCAGCCTGAACTCCGGCCCGAAACACAAACAAGCCTAAGGGCCGCAAGGTCAAACGTTGACACCTGACCTATAGACCTCCGGGAGGTGGTCACAAGAGGGGCGTGGCCGCCTAGGCCTGTGTTGGGGGCGTGGTCGTCCAGGCCTGAATAGGGAGCGTGGTCGCGTCGGCCTGCATTGGGGGCGTGGTCTCCCAGGCCTGCGCTGGGGGCGTGGTCTCCCAGGCTTGAGTTGCGGCCGTGGCCGCCTAGGCCTGCGTTGGGGGCGTGGTCTCCCAGGCGGCGTTGGGGGCGTGGTCTCCCAGGCGGCGTTGGGGGCGTGGTCTCCCAGGGCTGCGTTGGGGGCGTGGTCTCCCAGGCCTACGCTAGGGGCGTGGTCGCCTAGGCTCCTCTGGGTCATTGTCTTCCGGGTCACAGCCTTCTGGAGGCGGGGCTAGGGCCTGCGGGGGTTTCTCTGAGGGTCGCTAAATTTGACGATTTACAGGAAGTTGTGGGGAGGCCGCCTGAAAGAGAGAGGCGCTCACTCCCAGTCCGCCCTTCCGCGGTGTGGTGACAAGTTCAAGATTTCTGGCTGGAAAATGGTGACTAGTGTTCCTCTCTCAAATCCCTCACTGGCTGCCGGGGGACCCTTAGAGCTGGAGGAAGCCGCCAGCCGTCTGAGACTCCTTCAAGCTGTGTGTCAGTTCAGAAAGCCCACGCGGCTGTGGTCCGGGAGGTGGCGCAGTGGATAAAGCACCGGACTCTCAAGCGTGAGGCCCTGAGTTCAGTCCCGGGTAGCACATGTGCCAGAGTGACGTCCGTTTCCTTCGCTCTCCTCCTATCTTTCTCATTAATAAGTAAAAAAAGAAAAATCCACCCGGCAGAGTGCATTGAGGTCCTCCCCGCCCCCCAGGGCTTCTCTCCTCCCGAGAAGAGGGGCAGTGAGTGCCGTGTCTCTCTGTCTCTCACCCTCTGAAGGAAAAACCAGAGACTGCAGTATAGGCGTGGAGCGCCAGCCAGAACCCTGGTGACAAAAAAAAAAAAAAATGCTGACGAGGTTAAAACTCCTCAGAGGAGAGCTGCACAAAGAGGGGAGACTGCACAAAGGGTATGCAAACATTTTCTCCGATTTTTTTTTTTTTTAACCCCCAGCACAGGCCTTGTGTTGCTGGGGACTTGAGAGCCTCAAGCATGGAAAGTTTTTTTTTTTTTTTTTTTTTTTGCCACGACTAGTATGGTATCTCCACCACAAACAATAAGATTTTCATACTCGAGGCACCAAAGGTTCCAGGTTCAATCCCTACCACCACCACTATTCTGGGCTGAGCAGTGCTCTGGAAAAAACAACTCGGAGGAGACAGTGTTGGAGAAATTACCTGTCCTCAGCCGGGGAGCTGGTGTAGTTGATACAACTTTGGATTGTCAAGCATGAGGTCCTGACTCAACCCTGACATCCCACAAACCAGAGCTGATGTGCTGGTTCTGTCTCCCTCTCTCTCATTAATAAATACAGAAAACAGAAAGAAAGGAAAGGAGAAACCTTAGATCTTGTGGCTTGGTATAAGTATTTAAAAATACTTGTTAAAAAATTAAAAAATGTTTCTCTTTTCTTTTTTGTTTATTTTTTGTTGTTTGCTTGTTTGTTTTTTTCCAGAGCATTGCTCAGCTTTGACTTTTGATGGTGATGGGAATTAACCCTGGGACCTCAGATTCTCAGGCATGAAAGTCATTTTGCATAACCCTTTTGCTGTCTCCACAGTCCAAAAATGCTTTTTTCTTTTCAACCAAAAAAAGTTATTGTATAATATTTTAGTATTTATTTACATATTGGTGAGAGAGGAGAGAGCATTACTCTGTCACATGCATTGGGATAACTGACCTCAGCACCTGAGGCTTGGGGGTCCTGCACTCTTGCTATTGTGACACCTCCCAGGTTAGATATACTTTTTATTTTATTTATTTATTTATTAATGAGAAAGATAGGAGGAGAGAGAAAGAACCAGACATCACTCTGGCACATGTGCTGCCAGGGATCAAACTCAGGACCTCCTGCTTGAGAGTCCAAAGCTTTACCACTGCACTGCCTCCCAGACCACACTTTTGATTTTTTTTAAGTAAAAAGGAGCTGAATTCATGAAGTTAAAGTACTTTTCTTTTTTTTAAATTTTTTTTATTTTTGAGAGAGATGAAGAGAGGAGAGAGAGAGAGAGAAACACCAGAGCACTGCTCAGCTCAGGCTTATGGTGGTGTGGGGGATTGAACCTGGGACTTAGGAGCCTCAGGCATGAGAGTCTGTTTGCATAACCATTATGCTGTCTGTTGTCTGGATTGACTGGAGCTAGTTCGCCTGGTAAAGAGGGCAGTTTACTATATGGGAGTATTAGGGTTCAAGTCCCTGGCCACCACATGAGACCACCAGGCAAGGTGGAGCAGTGCTTTGTGTCTCTCCCCTGTCTCTCTCTGCCTCTCACTTTTTATATGGAAAAAAGAAAAAAGACTCTACTGGGAATAATGGGATCATACAGTCTAGATGCCCCAGGGAAAACCCTGGTTTTGGGAGTCGGGAAACTGCTTTTCAATTTGGTCAGGGAGTCGGGCTTTAGCGCAGCGGGTTAAGCGCACTTGGCGCAAAGCAAAAGGACCGGCATAAGGATCCCGGTTCGAACCCCGGCTCCCCACCTGCAGGGGAGTCGCTTCACAGGCGGTGAAGCAGGTCTGCAGGTGTCTTATCTTTCTCTCCTCCTCTCTGTCTTCCCCTCCTCTCCATTTCTCTCTGTCCTAAAAAAAAAAAAAAAAAATATCAATTTGGTCAATGTAATTACACCAGGAGAATTATGGGATTGGGTGGGTAGTGGGTTAAGAAGATCTTTCTATCTTTTATATATATCTCTGGTGTAGAATACACTAATAAATGTAATTTATAATGTGTTCATCACTAATGCCGCCTTAATCAAACTGCATATTTATAATGAAGTTAACTAACCCAGATGAAAACATTTCATTAAACTATGTTCAAGACGGATGCTATAAATAAATCTTGAATTTTGAAAGAGATATTGGGCTGAGGAGATGACATAATAATTATGCAAAAAGATTTTCATGGCTGAGGCAACAAAGTTCCCAGGTTCAATCCCCAGCACCACCATAAGCCAGAGCAGAGCAATGCTCTGGTAGAAAAAGAAAATTAAAGAGATCTTATTTTCAAATATCTTTCCCCATTTAGCCCATAAGTAAAATTATTCTCATGCATCCTAATTTACAGATCAGAAATACTCACCATTGAAAGACTATGGATGGGGGGCTGGGTGGTAGCACAGCAGGTTAAGTGCACATGGCGAAAAGTGCAAGGACCGGTGTAAGGGTCCCATTTGAGCCTCCAGCTCCCCACCTGCTTCAAAGCAGGTCTGCAGTTGTCTGTCTTTCTCTCCTCCTCTGTCTTCCCCGCCTCTCTCAATTTCTCTCTGTCCTATCCAACAACAACAGCTATAACAACAATAACAATAACAACCACAACAAGGGCAACAAAATAGGAAAACAGCCTCCAGAAGCAGTGAATTTACCGTAGTGCAGGCACTGAGCCCCAGCACTAACCTTGCTGGCACCGAGCCCCCTGGAGACAAAAAAAAAAAAAAAAAGACTGGACACTGGACCAAGTATTTATGCTTTTCACCTATACAGCAAGTATATTCTTCAGAGACTCCTTACTTTATAAAATTCTTTGGTATATGTCTGATCTGCAATCTTAGAAAAACAACTAAGTATTTTGACTTCTGCTCACAATCAATCATTATCATAGTCATAAATTATAGATTGTCTAAACCTACACATTACCACCTGAAAAAGAAAATGTCTTTCCCACAAGCTTTTTTTTTTTACCAGAGCAGTGCTCAGCTGTGACTTATGGTGGTATAGGAGATTGAACCTGAGGCCTTGGAGACTCAGGCAGGAAAGTCTCTTCTTTCATAACCATTATGCTATCTCCCCCACCCTCCACAAGCTTTTTAGAAAATATGTACTTTCTTATTATTATGAGAGACACACAGAGAATAGAGTACCACTCAGCTCTGGCTTATGGTATGAAATCCTATGCTCTAGTGATAATAAGCTAGCTCTCATGTCCTCTACAAACTCCCTACCCCGCCTTTTTGTTTTATTATTATTTCTTTAGAAAGATAGAAATTGAGAGGGAAGGGGAGACAGGGAGAAGGAAAGAGTTAACTGCAGCACTGCTTCTGCTCTTGAAACTTCCCTTCTGCAGGTAGAATTCAGACAGAGGGTATACAGAGAGGATGTCTATACACAGATCTAGAGACCCCAATCTTCAGGACGGAGTTCATAGAAATATAAATTGATGAAAGGAAAACTGTGTTCCTTAAGGGACCTGAGTGGGTAAGTTCCTAAAGTTCAGATATGGTTAGGTTAGTCAGGGGCCTAAGGACATAAGGGACTCTTGACAGTCAGTTTTCAGAAGTGGACAGGGCAGAAGTTAGATTAGCAGCTAAGAGTTGGGTGAACACTTCTTAAATTTCTCTTGTTTTTGCTGGGTATAGATCTACCTGCCAATGCCTATGTTCAGTGGAGAAGCAAATACAGAAGCCAGACCTTCCACTTTCTGCACCCGATAAAAAATTTTGGTCCATACTTTCAGACGGGTAAATGTTAGGGCAGGGTGACCAGAGAGCTCTGAACACCAATTCCATCAGGACTTGGGGGGTGAGGGGGCTTAGAAGTAGTAAGTGTGGGGGAGTCGGGCTGTAGCGCAGCGGGTTAAGCGCAGGTGGCGCTAAGCACAAGGACCCGCATAAGGATCCTGGTTCAAGCCCTGTCTCCCCACCTGCAGGGGAGTCACTTCACAGGTGGTGAAGCAGGTCTGCAGGTGTCTGTCTTTCTCTCCCTCTCTCTGTCTTCCCCCTCCCCTCTCCATTTCTCTCTGTCCTATCCAACAACAATGACAACAATAATAACTACAATAATAAAACAACAAGGGCAACCAAAGGGAATAAATAAATAAAAATAAATATAAAAAAATATTTAAAAAAGAAGTAGTAAGTGTGATTTAGAAAGGAAAAGAAGGCAGGATCATAGGAAAAGGGCAAATATATATATAGATAGTTATAGAAATAATAGTCAACCCGCATCTGTGATCTTGGAAGAACTAATAGTTTCCAGTGGAGAGAAAGGAGACACAGAACTCTGGTGGTGGAATTATACCCTGTTATAATTTTGTAAATCAATATTAAATCATTAAAAAATGAAAAAAATTCTTAAGGTTAAGGCTAAGTAGTTGGAGATGGAACTCAGTGGTAGAACACAGGGCTGGCATTCACAAGGTCTGGAGTTTGAGCCCTCATACCACACATGACAGAGTACTGTGCTGGTTCTCACTAATAAATTACCCTATCAATCACTTTTTTTTTTTGCCTCCAGGGTTATTGCTGGGGCTCGATGCCTACGTTACATTATGAATCACAGCTCCTGGTGGCCCCCCGACCCCATTTTTACTGGATAGGACAAAGAGAAATTGAGAGGGGAAGGGAAGATAGAGAGGGAAAGGGAAAGATAGGCATATGCAGACCTGCTTCTCCATTTGTAAAATGTCCCTCCCTGCATATGGGGAGCCAGGGACTTTGCGCTTAGCACTATGTGTGCTTAATGAAGAAGAGAACGCGTTTGGCAAAGGACAGCCCCTCAACATTAAGTTGGAGGACTCGAAGAGCAGGACCAACAGCTTGAAAGCTGTCAGGAGCTGCTTGTTGCTGGCTTTGGAAGTGACTGGGATCCATGTGGATTCAGTCGGCTAGGAAGGATCGTCAGTTTCCCCAATGAATGGGTACTCACAGGATGCACCACGGGAAGGTCGATCCAATGCAACCCAAGTGTGCTTAATCAGGTGCACCATCTCTCAGCCCCTCAACTAATTATTTTTTATATAGATTATGACTGTTGCTACAAATGAAACCATTAGGTCAAGTTCAAGGGAGACAGAAAAATAGCTCAAAAGCAAAGAAATGAGGATTGTGGGTCAGGACCATGGCTCACCCAGTAGAGCACACATTCTGTGCAAGGACCAGGTTTAAGACCTCAGCCCCCCTCCCCGACCCCTGCCAACCATACAGGGGGAAAGCTTCACAAGCAGTGAAGTGCTAGCAGTGAGGTACTACAGGTATCTCTTGCTTTTTACTTTTTCTTTCTTTCTTTCCTTTTTTTTTTTTTTTTTCACCAGAGCACCTGTAAGCTCTGGTGCTGTGTTGGACTAGCTTCGCGGTCGGGAGACAGACAACCAGGGACTCATGGCTGAGCTGGGCAGCAGTATCTCATTATTCATGTGGATCGCAGCACAATCTAAGCCAAGCTAAAACTATAATCACAATCCTGTCCTTATATATATACTTGCCAAATAGGGTGGAAACAGGATGTGACGTAGAGAGGGTGGAGCGAAAAGACTGGTGGAAATCAGGGTGACTACGGGAGGGAGCGGAGCAAAAAGACATCCTGAACCTGTGGGGATTAAACCAATGCCCTGCAGGCAGGGCGGTGCTTAGTTAACAGTGGTTATGTAAATAGAATACAGTGTTAAGCAGGGGGGATTAAACCAATGAAACAGAAGGGGTCTTAGAAGCAGAATTAGAAGCATACCAACAGTGCTGAGGAGGATTGAACCTGGGACCTCAAGAGCCTCAGGTATGAGAGTCTCTGCATAACCATTATGCTATCTACCCCTATCCCAGGTATCTCTTTCTATCCCACTCTATCCCTCCTTTCCTTACAGTTTCTCTCTAAGTAAGAGAATGAGAGAAATGAAGGGAAGGACATGAAAAATTAAAATAGCCACCAGGAGTACTGGATTCATGTTGAAGGCACCAAGCCTAATGATAATAGGTGGCAATTATTAAAAAATTGAAGTAAAGAGAAAAATTAAAAGACAGTTTTAAAGACTGAGAAATAGCAGGACCTGACAAGGAAGTCAGGATGGTTATTTTGCCATGACAATGGCACCACCATCAACAACCATTGCTTTCATTAAAAAAAAAAAAGTTACCTTTACTTATTTATTGGAAAGAGATAGCCAGGAATTGAGAGGAAATGGAAGGGAAAGAGACAGAGAGATACCTGCAGCCCTGATTTACCACTCGTGAAGCTCCCCCTTATCAGGTGGGGACCAGGAGCTTGAACCTGGGTCTTTGAATTTTGTAACATGTGCATTCAACCAGGTGTGCCACCACCCGGCCACAAGCCATTTCTTTTCTGAGAGACACACAGAGACAGACCAGCAACATTGCTTCACTGTCAGTGGGGACTAGGGACTTAAACATGGGTTCTTGTGAATGGTGATATATGCCCTCTACCAGGTGTGCCACTGCTGGTGCCTCCTAGATGGGTGCATTATTGAAAGAAGGTACTTGGGTACCTTCCAAACAGCTCAATTCGTGTGAATCAGATTTTTATTAAAGTAACTGGCATATGATGATGCTGTCACATTTTACTAGGTTTGACAGAAACTTTACCACTGAGATGTTAATGGAAGAATATTTGGATTTGCTGCCAGGCATCTATCTGTGCCCTTGAATGGGCCTGTGGCTCACCCCCATAGAATATGGGTTGGCCCAACACCGCATGCACAGAGGCTACAGAAGGAGGAAAGTAAGGTGGCTCAATACAATGACCAGTTCCTGGATAGCAGATGATCTGGGGCCTGTTTTTCCCATGGGCTTGTAACCGTTCAGAGGCTATATGAGCATAGAAACTGCTCTTCCAGCAGCTGTCATCCATGCCAACAATAAGCAGGAAGTGCCCCTGGGCCTCTTCCAATGGAATAAGACTTTGGCGGTAGGACTCTTCCAGTGGGTTGTTTCAAATATTCAGAAAGTTAAAAAGTCCTAATTCAGTGAGGCTGTATTGTCCTGGGTCACCACTGAGATCAGGGATGGTCATATCCTTGTAATGCAGTGGTGCAAATGTGTTGGCCACACAGGCATTGATGACGACAGTGGCTGTGATGCCTTTTAAGAAAGATGCCATGGAGAGACACAGGTCACCTCCTTTAGAGAAGCCAATAAGCCCAATACCAGGGTCCTTCACCTAATGGGGAGAGGGGGAGAAAGAGAGAGAGAGAAAATGAGATTAGAATTCACAGGTGAGGATGTAAACAGTGATTCTTGATATATTTCTCAAAACATGATTTGCGTTCCTTCATAATGAAACAATCCGAAGTCCAAGTGCATCTTGTATTACATACTAAGCAAATCAATTTCCTAGTACTAGTCCCTTAAAAAGATTTTTATTTTTTAACCAAAGAACTTCTCAGCTCTGGCTTATGGTGGTGTGGGGGATTGAACCTGCAGTTTTGGAGCCTCAGGCATAACAATCTCTCTGCATAACTACTATGCAATTTCCTCCACCCTGTACCAGTTCCATTTATGGGTGCTGGTGTACAGTACACACAGAGCAAGCCGGCAGGTGGCTCAGCTGGTAGAGCACACACATTTCCATTCAGAAGGACATGGCTTAGATCCCTGGGCAACTTCATGGGAGCACCTGCAAGGTGTGTGTGTGGGGAGGGGCAGGGAGCTTCAGGAGAGATGCATCAGTGCTGGGCTGTGACATCTCTCTTTCTCCCTCCATCTCTGTTTCTCACCCTCTTATCTAGAGGGAATTAGAATAAGGCCTCCTGGATCAGTGGAGTCATGTAGGCACTGAGCTCCAGTGATAACCCTTGTGGGAGAAAAAAAAAAAATGTGTGTGTATGTCCACAGATGTTCGTATGCTCTATTCCTAAATATTTAGGTGATAAGTCTAATGAAAATAATTTGTCAAACTTAATGAGTTTGTTATATTGAAATATATTTATGTGCCTGTGTATCATACCAGTTTAGGTTATGCTCAAGATTTTATTTTATTGTGTATTTATTGGCTTATTTCTTATAAAGAGTGGACCAGAGCTTTACCCTGGCACACTGGTGCCAATGATTGAATCTAGAACTTCACTCTTGAGACCCCATCACTTACCCACTACAGAACCTCCTGCACCCTTAAGATTTTCAGGTTGGGAACACCTTGGAGTTGTGTACTGGAATATGTCTTGGGGGAGAGCCAGCTTCTGGCTCCTCTCAGCCCTAGTTCCATCACACACCTTGAGAGGCTTGTCATTCATGTGTGCAGACACACCCAGCTTATATGTCTCAGGCCCAAGTAAAGTCACGTTGGAGACCCAGAAAGGGGCATAGTATCTGGAAGCCAGATCAGTACTTGTCAGCAGAGAACTGTGGAGGTGTCAGACTCCAAGGGCATGCATGGGTGGGGGGCAGTGGGG